>NC_136490.1:150017517-150210017 GCF_053919585.1 Euprymna scolopes
ATGACCTCCATGTGCTCGTTTTCTGAAACTCGCCTGCATGCATCCTTTCCCATTTCATTATATATACAAGTCTTATATACAGTTATTATACATTTATACAGTCGGGTGTGTATAGACGCAATAGAGGCCCTTAAAGATGGGTATTTATCTTAGTAGTTCTTAACTGTGCGTGTGTGTGCATATATACACATTAAGAGTTCACCAAACATTTTTTTTGTTATCTTGGTCTTCTTGAGTGCGGTTCTTCCCATCACTGGTCGATGAGCTTTAAAGAGCATTCAAGATGTAAACAAGACGCCTGTTTCCTGGCAAGGATCTCTTTATTTCGTGTTTCCGTCAACACATTTTTTCTCTGACCCTTCTAGTCTCAAAACTAATTTGTCCAACTGTCTACTATCTATGACTCCAATCGACTGTTTATTCTCTCCTTCTAAAAATCTCCATGTGCGTTTCTATTTATATCAGGGTGTATGTGTTGGGATGGTAACCCCCTCCACCATAAACCAGCTTACACTTAAAACGTACTGACTCACTTTCTAGCATGCAGGTGCTGTCTATCGAAGTTTGAGTCTGATGTATCACCAGTAACCCCTTGACCATTTTGCACCTACCTAACACAAGTAAGTTGGGTTCAAATCAGTACTGCATTAACTGCGTTAGTGACACACAACAACACTTTCTTTTAAAACTTGTTTTTCTCTCTGTGAACTGCTTCAATATAATAGAAAGAAAAAAAAAAAAGAAAGCTGTTTAATCTAGTTTCCATGTTATTTTTTAAACAATTAACAGTAAGAATGAAAAAGTGATTAAAGAGAAAAAAATCTACTTGACAAGTGGTGTTTATCAAAAAACATAACACTCGCTATCCTCAAAGGTTCAGCTTAGCTAGTTCTTGACTAACTATACTCCTTTCACCTGCTGCCTGGGCTAGTTTCTCTTCTAACTGCTTCTTCATCTTGGACTTTAGTGCAAGGCGCTAAGTGTATTTGACAGAAATTCCTGGTCTTAGTTTTCAGACTGATCCACTACTTAGTCCCGGTAACCACCCCCACTAAAGCCCCTTGGATAAATAACGGTAGCTTTTTCTGGAAGTCTCGTATCTTTAGTAAAGAGGTATTCAACTTCCAGTACACTGCTATTTTAGACCTATTCCCTAATTTCAAATGGGCCACAATTAGTTTATGATCCATTTTAGCCAAGTGAACATGATAGACAATCTATGTTGCCTCTTCTAATTAGCATCCTATCCAAATAAGTATTGAGGTAGGAAGGAACGCTATTGGTCCATGTCCACATCTCCTACACCAGCTGCTTAACACAAAACCTGTCAACCAGATCGCATCTATCCATCAGGAAAGCCAGATTGGTCTTGCACCTCTCCCTCCTTCTAGCTCCTCTTCCTACCTTGTTTATTCTGGGGTGTAGCATCGCGTTCAAATCTCCAATTAAAACTACATGCTTCAGATAAGTGACAATTGGTTGAGATCCCAAAAAAGGACTCTCTCTCGAATAGTGCTAGGTGCATGAATCGCAATAACTCGAAACACGCACTGTTTAACAGCAATATCAGCCACAATCGGCCTGCTCGCTTTGTCCGTATAGACAATATTGACCGTCGCAGACACGATGCATTTCACAAGCAAGAAGACGCCCTTCCACTGGGGATTCTCATATGCTGAGAAGATATTGTAGTGCCTGACCAGCACCTGACAATCCCTAGACAAAACAAAGTGCGTCTCCTGAATCACGGCAACATCCACTACAACCATGTAATCCCTACAGCCACCTACCTTGAAAATGCTGCTGTGAAACCTGACATAGTTATATGGAATAAGTCAGAGAGAATGGCAACCTTGGTCGAAGTGAGTGTCCCTAATGATGGCGGTCTGAACAGAGCTGAAAGGAAGAAACAGACTAAATACCAGGGTTTCATGTATGATATGAAAAAAACTGGAATCTTAAGGAGATACCCTTTATTATAGGTGCCACAGAGCTAATGAAGAAGAACCTGGTCCTATTTACACTTAAGGGAACAGCAAGGATACTAAAAAGAGCTCTCGGTTGGTTTCAATAAAAAGCAAGGCAATGTTGGCAGCTGGTTTGGCTGCCCCATACTCAGCATTATAATCTTCAAAGTAAGAAAATTAAAAAGGGGAGGGGGGGACAAGAGGTGTTTTAAAATGCAAGTTGCCTGGTTTGAAGACCCACACATTCAGGCTATCCGAATTAAGATACATATAAAAATTAAATATGTTAAATTCTTACAACTTTTCAAAAATTTTTCTATTTCTGCCCTGTAAATATTTTTTGAACATTATTATTCTGATTTAAAATGGTTTAGTCTGAAAAGAAATTTAATTTGAAAACATTTAAAATATTGTCTAAACTCCAGATTCCCGACCAGTTTAGAATATTATCTACAATTAATGAAGTTTGAAATACTAGAATTTGAGCTCATAATTCTATTATGTTTTAAATGCCAATATGTAGTTAAAGCAAAATACATTTTGGATTATTAAAATAATTTCCAATGCTATTGGAAATATATTTACCCATTCATTTATATATTTTTTAATTATCACTTATATTTGAATTCATACTTTGAAACATGATATAAATCATAATTCCATAACATCATACTAAAGTTATAATTATTTTGTTAAAGTAAAGTTTTAAACATTTATCATAAGTCCAAGTAGCTCAATTGGTAGAATGTAAGACTGAAGATCTCAAGATTTATGTTTCAATTTCCAGTCATGGCATTCATTTTATTTGTTGGGAATTTATTATTTACTATATTTGCAATATTTTCCATTTCTAAAGGAAGTGAAGATCTATGAGATGTCTTCAATAAGTTTCCAAATTATTTTGTTACATGCATTTAAAATTGTCATAGGCTCTGTATGTTATTGCTATACATTTTATGAGATGACTGACCAACTTTTATGATTCAAATGAACAGCTACAGCAGGAATTGGAATACACCCTACTAAAGCTTGATTGTCACAGCTGATTAATTTCAAAAATGCAATCTGGACGTGAGGACACTTAAAAAGAACGATATGCAATATAATTCTGTTTTAAACTTGGAGAAAATGCCACAGAAACATATGGAATGCTTCAGACTGCTTTTAGACTATCTTGCATGAATCGAGCATCAGTTTTTGAGTGGCATAAGAGATTCAAGGAAGGCAGAGAGTCTGTGAGAAATGATGAGAGGTGTGGGAGGAGTAAGGAAATCAGAATAGCAGAGTTGACTGACCAAATGAATTTCATGAGTAAGGACTGTCGTGTGTCTATAGAGACAATAAATGCACAGTTTGATGTCAGTGTGGGAACTGTACACACAATTATTCACGAGGACCTGAAAATGTGGAAGATTTGTGCAAATGCATCTGTCCACAACTCCATCCTTGTCACAGACTCTTTGGCCAAGATGAGCATCAAGACAGTCCCTCACCCTCCATATAGTTCAGACCTTGATCCTTGTGACTTTTGGTTATTCCCCAAGCTCAAGGAAAACCTTAGAGGCTGTCGTTATGAGACAATTGAGGAGATAAGAAAGGCTGACGAGGGTCAGTGACACACTCACACAAGAGGACTTCCATGGGGCCTTCCATAAGTTGTTGGAATGGTGCACTGCAACCAGAGGAGATTACTTTGAAGGGGACTAGAGTTCCATGTGTGTACTATCAATAAAAGTGCCCATACAAAAAAATTCTGGAAACTTATTGGAGGCACCTTGTATGATATTTTGAAATGAAACAAATTACGCAATGTATTTATTTGTGATTGATGAACAAAATTACTATTTGTATAAGATTATCTATTTTACAGGTGACTGGGGACCATCTGTGAATTTAATATTTTTTTGACCCTCGAGTATATATCCGACACAGTTAGACACAATCAACCGAGAATCACATCATTCTACATAAAAACATATAATATCAATGGATATATACTTGAGAATCAAAACAAGGAAAAGAATATGCTGTTGTTATAGCCCTAATTATGAAGTTTAAAATATTATCTACAGTTAAAGATGGTTTATATATATATATATATATATATATATATATATATATATATATATACTTGATGTACCCTGCCACGCATTGCTGTGGCTCAATTTGGTGTAATGGAAAAATCTAATAAAAAGAGAAAATGTATGTTTCTTATATTCTTAGTACAGCAATCCACTCAAAAAGTGAAAAAAGAAAAGGCAAAAATGTAAAAAAAAAATTAAAAAATGGTACTCTTGCAGAATTGGATCCAGATCCTCGGGAGTTTTCGTCAATCATGGCTTGGACTCGCCCAACAATCAGTGGATTAAGACGAATTGTTAAAATGTTGAAACATTAAATCGAGTTTTTTTTTTTTGTTTGTTTTTTGTATTAAAGAATGTGAGTTTAATTAGTATTTGGGTGAGGGGGTTACAATACACAGATTCGAAAAAGTTGTCCAAAAATGAAAGCAAAGGTAAGGCAAGTTACGTTTCTACCTAATTGGATGATTTTTTAGTGCTTTTATTTAATGTAAAATGTTTAATCAGCTCGAAAAACACACAGTGTTTATCACTGTATTTGAAAAAGACAAATGGTTGCGGACTCTGTTGAATATGTTAAGTTTGGGAAAATAAGTTAAAAACTATACAAAACAGTGTCAGAAACCCACCGAATATGTTACCGTGACATAGGTTGACATATTCAATGGGTTTCTGACAGTATTTTGTATAGTTTTTTTAGTTTTAACTCATTTTCCCAAACTTAACTTAATCAACAATGTCCGCCACCATTTGTATTTTTCAAATATACCAATAAACATTGTTTTTCAAACCGACTAAACATTACATTAAATAAAAAGGGTTTGTATTACTAAACACAGATATGAAAAAGTTGTCGAAAAATAAATATATAAGAAATAAATGTTATCAAAGACAAGTTACTTTTCTATCTAACTGGATAAGATTTTAGTGGTTTTATTTAATGTAAAATGTTTAATCGGTTCGAAAACATGCAGTGTTTATCAGTATATTTGAAAAATACAAATGGCGGTAGACTGTGTTAAACACGTTAAGTTTGGGAAAATGAGTTAAAACTAAAAAACTATACAAAATACTGTTAGGAACTCACTCAATATATGTTACCGTGATATAGGCTGACATATATTCAGTGGTTATTTAACAGTAATTTGTACAATTTTTTAGTTTTAACTCATTTTCCCAAACTTAATGTGTTTAACACAGAATTTGCCGCCATTTGTAATTTTCAAATAGCGGTAAACGCTGTGTTTTTCAAGCCAAATAATTTTACATTAAATACAAAGACTAAAAAATTATCCAGTTTGGCAGATAAGTAACTTATCTTGCCTTTCATAATATTTGTTATACATTTGTTTTTTGACAACTTTTTCGAATCTATGTGTACAGTATTACAAACCCCAAAAAAAACACTAAAAATTATTCAGTTAGATAGAAAAGTAACTTATCTTGCCTTTGAAAACATTTACTTGTTATATATTTGTTTTTGTTGACAACTTTTTCAAATCTTTGTGCAAGTATAAACCCAAAGGGGGTATTTTTCTGTCTATTTTTATTTTTGGTACCGCGCAATTTTAAAATAGTTTTTTCCAAGTAAAATTTAAATTTCACAATATCTTTTTTTATTTTTTGGGGGTATTTTTTTTTTACATTCAGTCCACCTCCACAATTTTCTTTAAAGGTTTTCTAAAGGTTTTTTTAAAGGTTTTCGACTATGCTGAATAAGAAAATCTCATTTAAAATTTGCAGAGGCAAGTAATTTTTGAGATATAAAGACCAGCACTATGCACTATAATTCACTGGCGGCCATGAATAAACACCCCCAACCTACTCATATTAAGAACGGCTTTCGGAATAAACACCCCCTACCCTCCCAATATTAAAAATGGTTTTGGGAATAAATACCACCATTCTCTCCATGTTAAGAACGGCTATCAGAATAAACACCCTCAACCTACCCATGTTAAAAATTGTGACGGTTGACCTAATGTGAAAATTTACCTTTTTGTTTTTTAATAAATTGTTAGTTGAAAGCACAGAAGGCAGATTTGCCGTTTAGTTGTACAAATATTCTTAAACCAGGTAATCATTAAAAGGGACTCTTAAAGATTGACAAAGGTATCAAGCAAAAGTTTGTTTACATGTTTTACAAACTTTAAATAGGTAAAATATAAGCACATAATTATTGGAAATGTGATCATGTGATTAAAATTTAATTTAAATTAACCACGTTGTTAGCAAATTAAAAATATATAATACAAGATGAAGTTTTAAAATGATTAAATGTTTTATTTTATTTAAAATTGAAAACATTTCCCAATAAAAATGAAATTTTCGGTACTTATGTATTTTTGGTGCCGTGCTGAAATACTAACATTTCGAAAACCATTCTTAATGAGGAGCTGAGGGTGTTTTATAACTATTCTGTGCTTCCACCTTACAATAAAAAAAAAAAAAAAAAAAGATATTGTGAAACTTGAATTTAAACTGAAAAAAAAAAATATATAAAAATAGCACAGTAGCATCTGCCATCATATATGCCAGAGAACAATATCTACTGTAAAATTAAACCAAAATTTGGTTCTTATGTGTTTTTGATACCATGCTATTTTTAAATAGTTTTTTTCAGGTTAAATTAAAGTTTCAAGATATCTTTTTTTTAAACTGTAAGGTGTAAGCACAGAATAGTTACAAAACATCCTCCTCGTGTTAAGAATGGCTATCAAAATAATAACATTATTATATCAGCACAGTAACAAAAAATACATAAGTACTCAAAATTTTTTTATTGTTCAATGTTTTTAATGTTAAATTATAAGATAAAACATATTTAATCATTGTAAAACTTCATCTTACATTATTTTTTAAATTTGTTAAACAACGTGGTTAATTTAAATTAAATTTTAATCACATTTTCAATAATTATGTGATTATATTTTACCCATTTAAAGTTTGTAAAACATGTAAAAAAAACCTTCTGCTCGATACCGGTGTTGACTTTTAAGAGTCCCTTTCAGTGATTACTTGGTTTGAGAATATTTGTACAACTAAACGCCAAATCTGACGAAAACTTTTTTGTATTTCACCTAACAATTTCTTTAAGAAAAAGCATTCATACTTTCTCATAAAAACTTCTGTAAAAAAAAAAAAGAAAAGGGTACTTTCAATTTTGTTAAAAAAGTTTTCTTGAAAAAAAAAAAAAAAAAAACTTTAACCTAACAATCTACGGTAAAAAAAAAAAGCAAAAACAAAACAATCGGACCTTAATCGTGCTGTTTTTTTTTTCAAGTTAAATTCAACTTTCACAATATCTTTTTTTTCACGATATCTTTTTTTTGTAATTATAAATAATAAATTTTTTTTAATAATAAATTGTTAGTTGAAAGCACAGAATAGTTACAAAACACCTTCCCCTCTCCATGGTAAGAATGGCTGAAAAAAAAACAAATAAAAATAAAAAAAAGATATTATTTCAGCATGTTACCAAAATGCATATGTACCGTGAATTTTCTTAAAAAAAAAACTGTACTTTCACTTAACAATTTATAGCTTTAATAATAAAAAAAGTTCATATTTTCTTATAACTGTTAAAAAAAAAAAAAAAAAAATGTGTGCTGCCAATTTTGTTTTTACGACGAAGATGGTTTTATTAAGGTTCTTTGACTTTTATGTTTCAACTAAAAACGCACCTTCTGAGATCGTCATCAATCATGACCAACAGAAACATTAAAATAGATACCAAATTCCGACATATGCATGGTCTGTTCTTTTATATGGTTGTGAGTGCTAGACAATCACCAACAGCATGAGGAAGAGACTGGCGGCAACTGAAACTTGATTCCCGAGGAGAATTTTGAAAATATCCTGGACAGAAAAGGAAAACAAACCAAGAAGTACTAGAAATGGCAAACCAAAGAAAGGTCTCTAATAAGAACAGTACCAAAAAGACAAATGAGGTTTATAGTCCACATCTCCAGAAAAAGCAGAATACAGCAGATTAGTTTGATGGGAAAGATTGTGGGTAGATGAAGCAGAGGACAACAGCGAGAAACATGCATTGAAAGTCCGAATACCTGGGCAGCATCAAAAACGATGAGCAACAATGAATTCCTGAATGCCTCGAGGAAGAGAAATAGATGGCGAGCCATAGCCGTCAATGCCTGTACTAGGCAGGACACCACTTGATGATGATAATACTATTAAAAATGTGTGGTTCTTGCTTGCTTGTCCTTTTTCACTATCTCTCCATGAAGGTCAGTTTAATGCAGACAATATACACCTCTTCAAAAACAAGCAATCTGGATTGAGACTAATCTAAAAATTGCCCTATTTGAGAAGAATTTCTCCTTCACTTACAAAATAATTGACACTTTTTTCTTCTCAATTTTTAATAATAATTTCCCCCACGTTTTATCTGTGCCTAAAACTAAACAGATTCTATGAACAAAGCTTCTTTCTTAGAACTGCACATTTGTGGAACTGTCTTCTGTTTGCCTGCTTTCCAGCTGACTACAATATGGTTGTCTTCAAGTCCAATGTAAACAAGTTCTTGATGAGCCGCTCCCCTTAAGTAATCCAATTTACCAAATTTCCACTACTAACAATTACTATGATATTTCCCCTTTGACTACTGTTCACTCTTTAACCCTTATCCTCAAGTGGCCTCTGGGCCTTGATAAGTGGTGACTCCTATGTAAAAAAAAAATTAATTATTTAATGCTTGGTGTTGCATTGGGTGAAATTTTATTGACGTTGAATATTTTCCCATCTTATATTAACAGTTCTTGCCTTTGCTTGTTTATTTAATTTTTAATGTATTTTCTTTAAACTGTAATCGAAATAAATTCAATTTGCTTTATTGTATGAATAAAAAAATAGACTCATCCATTACTTTAAAAGATCACAAAAATAATTTCAAACATAAATATAGAATTAAGTATCATTAAGGAGCAATCAATCTACAAAATTCTTCATAAAAATATTGTGAAACTTGATCTTAGACTTTTTATCTATTATATCTCAGTGTTAATATGCAACATTTTTACCTGGAATTTTGTCTAGATATTATTGCTAACGTGATTTTTTCATTTCAACTTAGTCTGTGGTCGGTTAGTATGTCTTGTTTATGGCGATTGGTTTCGAAATTCTAGAATTTATATTAATGTGACAACTGTTTTAACCAATGTCTCTTTCACACAATGTTGTTTCCTTATTTTTATTATAATTAATTCTAGTCTTTTTCAAGTTTTTTTTCTGTACTGCTTTAGAGCTCGTACACTGTTGGATCTTATTATATCCTCGGTTAGTTGTTAATAAAACACAAGCTTATAGAAAATATGTTTCTTTATTAGTGGTTAGATACGATCAGATGTAAAGTTATTTCGCAAGTAGGTTATGTTCCTTATCGTGGAAGGCTGTGTTTTAAAGCTGTTGCTTGTTATGTACTTTTTAGTGTATATCATTTTAACTGAAATTGAAAGTTTAATTTGTTGAATAATTTTTTACATCATAAAAAAATCTAGTTACATATTTACAATTTAGTAACAAAATGCTTTCTTAATAAATATTGATGTTGCATTTTCTCTTTAACAAAATAGGAAAAAATGTACACTTTGACTGAAGCTAAAAAGTACAGCAGTTTGCTGTTTTTTAAGCTTAGCTTGTCAAAAAACAGTGCAGATCATAAAAGGTGAATGGCAGTTACCAAAAACTATTCACCCAATGTGACGTCATAAAACTAACCAAAAGTTTTCTTAACCATTGAATTTGACTGTAAAAAGAAAACTATTTCCTTTTGAGGTAGGACTAGCCAAGTAGATTAAGACAAGAAACAATCAAGTAAAAGACCAACAGAACCCTGACTCACACCAATTTAGTGACCCTGTGTGTATAATTGTATGTGTTCACAATAAATATAACAGGCAAACATCGGTCATTCAAATATGTTTCATCGATATCCAACACATTATTGATTTACGAATGGATATGTACAGAAAAGTATTGTAAGTAAAAATATTTGGAAATTCTAAAAGGTTTCATAAATATTTAATCATATATGTAACAAAGACTGACTCAACAGGTTATGGGTGATTTAGTACTACTTAAAATCAAATAAATTTAAAATATTATCTAAAATCAAAATAAGTTCAAAATATTTTTTAAATTAAAGAAGTTTAAAATATTTTTTTTAAATAAAATAAGTTTAAAATATTATCTAAAATAAAAGTTTAAAATATTATCTAAAATAAAAGTTTAATCTAGGTCAATGTGCGCTCTGCTTGTCCAACTGAAGACCTATCTTTAGAATGTTGATTTTTAAGGATACTGAAATATTTAAAATCAAAGCTTAAAATATTTTTTAAAGTCAAAGTTTAAAATATTTAAAATCAAAGAAAAAGATAATTTTAGCAAGTGGATAATAAAAAATAAATACTTTTTTGAAATTTTGAGAGACTCATTTCTTTTTCTGGCTTCCAATCTTTTTTTAGCTATATTAAAAGAAATATTATTTCTTGTCCAAAATTCCATCCATATTAAAAAAACAAAAATAAAGAAAAATCTGTATGATGTGCATACTCAGGACAAAACAAAAATATCATCTTCCAAAAATTACTTAAATTGATTGAGTAATTCTATTTTTCAATAAGAAAATCAAATTTTATGAGTGTCAGAGGAGTGACTGTTTTACTCGCTATTTTGATGAAAAAAATATATCAAAAAACAAATAATTAAAAACTTGTGAGATTTATTCCCATCAATTGCTTAAAAATGATTTTCTTTATAAAACTAAAACTACTTGCTCAATATGTGATTTTTG
Organism: Euprymna scolopes; assembly: GCF_053919585.1. Taxonomy (NCBI): domain Eukaryota; kingdom Metazoa; phylum Mollusca; class Cephalopoda; order Sepiida; family Sepiolidae; genus Euprymna; species Euprymna scolopes. Next base: position 150,028,377 of record NC_136490.1, read on the forward strand.
TAATACGACATTTTCGTTTCATCACAATACGTACATCATACAGATTTTTCTTTATTTTTGTTTTTTAATATAGGAGGAATTCTGAAAACGAATTGAAATATTTTATTATTTAGTTTTTATTATCCTCTTTTAAAGTGTTTAGAATATTACCTAAGATTGATTAAAATGTTTGGACACATACTTCTCTAAAATTTTTGTTATACAATGTTTTTGATGTGATTTTTCTGATGGTTATTCATTAGCCACTAAACTGAACACCTATCTAAAAATTGAACAGGTTATCTTTTTTTTTTTTTAGAGTTCTATTTTATAATATAAAAATTTTGGGTTTTATCCAGAATTCAACCTAATTAAAAAAAAATACAGAAACGTGACTTGATGTACATAGCTGTCACAGAGCAAAAATGCCATATTCCAAAAATCACTTCAATTACTGAAGTGGGTTTTTTTTTTCAAGTAAAAAAATAATTTTTTTTGTATAGAAAATCATTTATTCACAATTTTTTAGCAATTTGATTTTAAAATTTCAGTAATTCGAATTGAGTTGTCTCTCTTTGTTAAACATGGTGGATCAAGTTACACCATACTCATTTTCTCATAAAATTTGATTTTCTTAATTAAAGAAAAACTACTTGATCAATTTACCTGATTTTTGGAATATGACATTTTCATTCTATGACATCATAAAGATTTTTGTTTTTGTTTTTAAATTAGGTTGATTTCTGGACTTGTACCAAATTTTGTACATGTACAAGTGACATCGTTGTATCTTTACACTCATTTGAGTAAAGGACTTAAAATATACAAAGATTTATTTTTTAGCATTGTGGGAACTTAAAAAATTTTATACAATATTAAATAAAAAACGTAAAAATAAAAAAGATTCTCCATGATGAATTTTGTACAAATCATTTGATTGGTTGAGTGTCAATACTATTTTTATTTTTTTTCGGGTGCTTGATCCTTTAACTGAAGACATTTCAGGTGAAAACATTATTGTCATATGAAATGTAGTACAGATTCTAAAAATTATGAAAAATGATCCAGTAGATGATGTGCTAGAATTATTTTGAATAAAAAAATCAGCTACAATTATGTTCTCAGATAGCATGTTTAAAGATGGCAGATTCTTAATTTAAATTAAAGGTTATCTCCCTTGTTTGTCATATTGAATTAGTCACATAACTCATCCACATTAAAAAATTAAAAAATTTGATAATTCGATGAATTTTATTTTTACTTGTAAATATTTTTTTACTGCATCATTTTCTGTAATCTATATATCTTTAAAAGTGAAAATGTGTGTGTGGGGGGGGGACACTTCTCAATCTATATACTCAACGAATTTTGGATCTACAGATTTGAAATTTGGTATATAAGGTATTCATTCAGATATGTGGAAAACTCCGGAAAAATGGGCTGCTAAGAGGTCAAAATTGAAAAATTGGGGGGGGGGGGGGGGGGCTGGCTTGGATTTTCATGTTTGTCAACTGTTTCACGAGTGCACATGCGCAAATTGTTCACATTATCTTAACAATAAGTAGGTTTGGAAACACTTCTTAAAGATCGTGTCAAGCTGACCTAATGTTATCATACTTGACTCACTGTCTTCAGGTTTTAGTTACGAGTTCAGCTCAAGTATTTTATTTCTACTTACAAGAAGTGAACTATTTAACAAAAAACATAATATTTGCATGCATACGCCTCAGTTTCTTTCCATCATTTTTTTTTTTAAGGAATTTAACATTATGTTTAATCAGGGCAATGCCAGGTACATCTAGTTTAAACTAATTTTGACATGATAAGTATGTAATGTTTTCACCTGAAATGCGTTGACTTAAAAGATCACTAATGTAAACAAGCATCTTTTTTCATTCTGCAAGTTTTTTTGTTTTTTTTTTACAAATCAACAGCAGATGTAACTTTATAGCTAAGACTGTTCAAGAACTTGGCTTCATCACCTCGAATTGAAAGCTGTTCGGATTCTAACTTTGGGCCAGATTTCTCCCGCATCATGGACGTCTTTTCAAAATTATGCTCGCCACACTCACTGCAAGGATCTTTGGGGATAATTGTGAATGCGACACGTCTTGTTTTACACTTACGGCACTGAAAGAATCTCTTAACGCCTTGATGTTTGGTTGTCGGGTGATTCTCTTTCCGGCATCTTTCGCCAATCGAAAGAGCTGTGTATGCACACAGTTTACACGTGTAAAGGGTACATTTCATTTCCGTGATTGAACGCATTTTGTCCTCATATTGCTCCTTTTTCTCTAGCGTACTGAAATATGCTTCTTGCTTCTCATTCTCCAATTCGGTAATGGCACCGACATGTGATGACTTCATCTTCATCAGTTTTTTAATCTCGACAGAATTCAAATCTATGTTACCAAGTAGCTTTGACCTTTTAGTTGGAGGAGGAAGCGAACTCCCCGATAAGGACGAAGCAACAGCAGACTGAGTTTTACTCTCATTCTGACCCTCCACTGTGTCAGACGCGACACGTTTTTTGATCTTCTCCCGCATTTTATCGTCATCCAGATTCTTCTTGACAGCATTCGGGTCAGTCTTGTGCAAACCCCCTTTTGACTGCACTTTGAGAATGGCCAACTGTTTTGCTTCCTCCGATGTTCGATTTGGCCTGTTTGATGGTCGGGGGAGAATATCTAAATTAACGCTTCGCCCAGCCTGCAGGCCACGTCCAAGCACAGGTGCCGTTACAGCGGAAAGCTCCTTCTTCAGTTTCATTTTCATTTTGTGCTGCTTCAGAAGCTCAGTGGGCGTGATTGATTGAACAATAACGTTGTTGCTACTCTCCTTATTTTGCGTTTCATATTTCTCCTGCTTGATCAAATGTTTCACAAGATTCATCGAACCCAGAGATGGTGTACTCAGAAGATCAAGAAAAGCTTGCTGTTTGGTGCCAGACAATTTATCAATCTTGGCTTTATCATCGGGCGAAATCTGCTGCAAATGCATTGTCGACAGCGTATCTTTACCGATCCGGCTTTGTTGCTGCTGCAAGTTTTTAACAGTCACCTGATCCTTCTGATTAGCACCAATAGGGATCGATGTATACGACTTACCCTGGTAGAAAAACAAGCCTCCTTTTGGAAGCACTTTTTTGCCATAAGATTTCGGAGTTACCCCAGAGAAGCTGCTTAGCTCACTTCTTTGTGTGCATGCTTTCTTGTAGACAGCATTGACGTGGTACGTACAGTACTCTCCCTGCATTTTGTTAATTACATTTGTGCAGGGGGTGCCGTTCTTTTTCCGTTGCTTGCATATTCCAAGATCCGTCGAAATTCCCATGATCATCAGTTTTTGGGGATTATTAATGGTAAATGCAATGTCCGACTGAAACTTTTCGGATTTGTCCATCATGGTTGGATTTAAGAGACCGATGACAGTTCCTACTGCGACTTTCCAATGAGTCTTGTAGACTTCCCCGAATAAAAAGAAAGAGACTGTTTGATCACAATTTTGCAGGTCATTAAGTTTCCATATGCAATAGGTTTTCCCAGTGGATGACTTCTTGGGTTCCGGCTTATGAACGAGCACTCCGATGGTCACCCAATCACACTCGGAAAGTTCAGTTTTGCTTCGAGTATGAAGACTTGATAATTTAAACATTTTACGACCTTGCATTCGGAGCTGCATCATTTCAGTGGATACTAACGGTTTGGTGATGCGAACACCCGAAAATGGGTCCACGGATGTAGAACTGTCTATGGTGTTTTTCTGAGAGGATGATGCCACTGACGATTTAGAGGGGAGTGTATTATTTACAGTATCGTAGCTGTTCGTCAAAGATCGGCTTGTCCGCATAGAGTTTAATGTACTCTGTATTGGTCCTTTCTGCGTTAGGGCTTTCGCTCGCAGCTGACTCACGTCGTGTGATGGCGTGTGGGCTACACGACGTTCGTTTTTCTTGAGCAAGGTTTTTAATTCTTCTCCGGCTTCGCTGAGTTTGTTTTTTTCGCCGTCCATATCTTCCCAATCACTGTCGCTGTCACCAAAAATCTCGCTTTTCAAAGGTGCCGGTTTTTGATCTTTTTTGTTGACCATTTTGACTTGTTGCGATTTCGGGGACGATTTTGTTATCTCGTCATCAACAGACTTACCTTCCGAAGAGAAGATGTCAATGTTTACATTACTGATGGTGCCTCGATCCTGTCTCGGCTTTGCAATCGTCGAAGAGGGAGAAGGGTTCTTATTTTTCTCCTGGAGTTGGCGTTCTAGTTCTGCCATCCTCGCTTTCATTCGATTCATTTCTGCGAGAAGATCTCCATCCGGTGACGTTGGTCCGAACGATTTGCTCACATCACCATTAATGGTAACACCCCGGGAATTACTAATTGGACTGTTGTTGCTATTAGATACCGCTCCGTTTTTTGTCGGATTCAACTCAGATACAGTATCAACACCATCAATACAAGATTCTTCATCTGCCATGTCATCATCCAAAAGCGAAGTTAAAACATCCAAAGCAGAAAATTCGTCCATACTTCTACGTTGATGTGGGACAATACTAAACAAGTAAAATTAAAAAGTTGCCGCCCTTTACGTAAATAATAAAGCTAGTCAGTTAATGACATAATAATAAAACAGCGTAGATATTATTTTCACTGCTTTAGAAAAACATCGAAATAATTTTAATTGTTTTTTTATTTATTTATTTATTAATAATTCAAACTGTGATAATAAATAAATAAAATAATTTCATACGAAACTAAATCAGTGCTTTGTTTAATAATGTACGCCTGCGCAGTTCTCGTTTGATAGTAGCACAACGGTTTGAAAAAAAATGTCAACCACAGGTTGGGATAACAATTCAAATCTTTCTACAAAATCAACGCAAAGGTAAAAAAAGAGAAGATACTTTCGTTTTTATATATATATATATAAACGAATTATACGGCTTCTTGGTTTAATTTAAAATATTTAATCAAATAACGATTTTTTTCCGTACGTAATCAAATCGGTTAGTGTTACTTGTTCTCTATCCAAAGATGGCGGATTGGAACGAATTCGTTGTTTCTATATTAAAATGTATTTCTTTGCGAATTTTATTAATTTTAAGTTTATTTTTCAGAATGAAATATCCTTATCGTAAATTTAATTACAATAAAACGTTTTATTTTATAAATATGGTCTAATATAAGTGTTTATTTTAATTATCACCCCCCCTCTATGTTCTAACACTGCTGGCTGAGTTGTCTACTAGACAATAATGACACTTTTAATTGCCATTTCCAAAGTTTTTCTTAAAAAAAGATTAAATTATAGTTGAAATATATTTTATTAGAACATTTTTTTTATATATGTATATATTATTAGCAAAATCCAATTTTTAGTTCCAATTTCTCATTTTAATTTAATTTAGTTCCTGTTGCGTAATTTAGGTTTAAAAAAAATGGTTTCAGTCGTCAATTAAATAAAACGGATTTTGATTTTCATACAACTTGGTTTTAATTTAAACCGTATTTTAGCTGCTTCTTCGGTATGAGAACGAAACATTGAATTTCAAATAAAATCAAATGTATCTACTTGCCATGTTGAAATTAGTAAAATCCAAAAATTACGAAAAATGATGAAGTAGAAAATTATTGATGAAAATAGCGACGGGACGGACCTGTACGAGAGTAGACTTAAGTGTTATTAGCAGAAAGACTTGAAAAAAAAAATTAATGACTTTTAACAATGGGTTCTAATCACGTGACACGTCGGTAAACAAAAAAAAAAAAAAAAAAATTGGACCATAAGGCAGGTAGCAATAAAATAGAACGTTATAACGAAAAAGTGAACCTCCTTCTTAAAGTCTTTTTTTTTTTTTTCTGGGTGCTAATGCAGTGCACTTACTGATCCGCGCTATTTTTTTAAAAATCGTATTTCCAAGTTTAATTAAAGTTTTATGTTTTTTTTTTTTATTTATTCAATTGTAAGGTTAAAGTACAGAATAGGAACAAAACACCCTCCCCTCCCATGTTAAGAATGGCTTTTTTAAATAACGTTATTATTTCAGCACGGATCAATAAATGCAGGAGTACCTTTTTCTGTTAATATTATAATTAAAAAACTAGACAAAATACTGTTAGAAACTCGATCAATATATGTTACCGTAACATGGGGGACATATATTCGGTGGGGTTTTAACAGTATTTTGCATAATTTTTTTTATTGTCAACTCCTTTTCCCCAACTTACCGTCTCAAAGAGTCGGGTCGGGTGCCATTTTAAATTTTCCAATACATCGGTAAACACTGTTTTTCGAGCTGAATAAACATGTTACATTAAATAAAAACACTATAAAATTATCCAGTTAGGTAGAAAAGTAGGCACCGCCAAAACTGGGGGGGGGGCAGGTCAGTACTTTTTGACGGACCGTCTTTTTAAAAATCTACCAAAAATCAGGTAATTATCCGATCAATACGAAATTTTCAGCGATTATTAGGAGAAGAATGAACTTTATAACAGTGTACTTATTTTTCATAAACGATATTTATATATATTTTTTTTTTTGCTTACAAAACCCCCCCTTGTTTTGAAGTGGGAACAAATATGCTTAAAATAATCATCTGAGACTGAAATCAACATATTGTGTTGTAAGGGACAGAATTATAGATTCAAAAAAAAAAAAAAAAAAAAAAAAATTGTTTGCATACCTTATTTTGACGTCTGAATATCAGAACTTCGATTGTGTTTAATTATCCCGCTTTTGAGTTTTGAAGTGTGAAATTCGGTGAATATGTTAAGTAAAATAATTAATTTAAGTTAAGCAAAACAAAAAAAAAATTTTTTTTAATATTTATACGAAAAAAGCTATTTTAAAATTTTTGATAAATAAATTAACAATTTTTTTTTAGCGAGCCGAATAATGCATGACCATTATTAAACAGGGCATGCTTTGAATAATCGATACCAAAAAAAAAAATTCGATAAATATTGTGCCCTTTGTGTTAAAAATAGCATCTTTTTTTTCGATCCCGTTTGAAAACGTTTGCCGCCTTTGACTATGGTGGACCAAACGCGCTGAAATAAATTTTTTTTTATTCTGCTTTAAATTGCCCCCCCCCCCCCCCCCATTTTGGGGAGTCTGGCCCCCACACACATACACATTAAAAACCAAACGCATACAAATGGTCACCCATCTGGTACTGGCCAGCCTCAGCTTAATAATACATTGAAATTTTCGTCACTGAAAAATAAGTTTTTTTTGGCCTGTTTGGTCTTCCATAGTTTGCTTTTTATCAGACGAAAACGTAAACAGAGTCGATCTGAACTCTACGTCAACGCGAATATCTGGTTACCTATATGAATAAGTGGAATTATTTGAAATTCAGGTACTTATATTATAATATTTTTGCATATTCTCTTAGAAAATCATCCTAAATCTTAGTTAGACAATAAATAAATTAATTATTTCAAAAACCCTTTTTTTTAAATATTTAAGTACGTTTTTTGTGCAAGACAAAAAATGTCAATTGTTAACTTTTTGGGAAAATTTAACATTTAAAATTGAATTAAAAATAGAAAAAGTTTTACATTATTCTGTTTTCTATATGATAAAATTCAGGGTTTTATCTTTCTGGAAAAAAAAAAGTTACTCAGAAATAATGGATTTTAATAAACGTAATTTCGTTTTAAAAAACAACTTGATTTTGCGGCCATTTTTGGCGGTGCCTATAGAAAAGTAATATCTTGCCTTTGATAACATTTATTAGTTATATATTTGTTTTTTTGACAAATTTTTCGAATCTGTATACAGTAATACAAACCCTGTATTTTTAACAGACGAACAAAGTAGTGTCGTCAATTTTCTGTTCGTTTGCTTATTTGAAAAAAACAAAAAACAAAATGGTGCTTGTAGCGCGATGGGTGCTCTGAAATCCGAGTCTCGTTTTCACTTTGAGAAAAGTTAGGTTACGTGGTACTTGACCGACGGTGTCACAGCAAATAATATAGCCTCCTCTGTTTTGATCCGTGCGATATTTTACCCCCCCCCTCCTCCAATTAAGACTAAAAAAATATATCCCAACTTTTTCTGTCATTTTTTTTTTTTTTTTGGGGTCAAAGTACGCTAGATTACCAACTAAAGACTTACCTTTAAAAAATTGATTTTTAGAGTATTCGGACCTATTTTGAACGAATATCACGTTTTAAATTGTTGCCAACAAGTAATTTTTATGATATTAAGACTTATTATCCAATGTATTCCCTATTGTTTTCACTAGTGGGCATGTTTGTTCGTGCATGCGGCATGCGCGCATCCATTTTTGCGCAAAATTGAATGCGCGCACGCGCAAACATAGCCACCATCGTGGTTGATTTTTTTTGTTAAAAATACATCTGGATTATTTTTAGTAATTTATATAAGAGTCGCCAATCTGATAGGCCCTGAACTGGCATCTAAGCTTCAGCCTCTGTCCCATCGACGAAACGTTGCAATTGCATCCCTCTGCCTGTTCTACAAGTATTTTAATGGTGAGTGCTCTGACGAACTGCAGACACTTGTGCCCCCACGACGCAGACACCCTTGACAAACCCGACAGGCAGCTAAATCCCACCCCCACACAGTAGAGATCCCTAGATGCAAAAAATCCTTCTACTCCAGTAGTTTCTTCCCCAGAACCGCTAGACTCTGGAATTCCATTCTAGGATCATGCTTCCTTAACTGTACTGACATGCAGAAGTTCAAGTGCAACGTGAACCGACATCTTGCTGCCCAAATCCCTACATAGTGCCCCCGTAGTTGCTGACCCTGATAGTAGCCCCTACACCTGAGTGGCAATGTGCCTTGTTTGGGGTGAAAATGTAATAAAAAAAAAAATATATTATTATTATAGTAATATTTTCACCTGAAAAGATCATCAATGCAAACAAGCACCTAGGACAATAAACGCGTTATCATTCTTCCTCTCAAGTTGTTTATGGCTACTATATTTTTGCATCTAGTTTTTAATTTTGATGCTTCATCACGTGCACGCTGAAATTTGCCATAAGGACTCCTGACTCAAAGTCTGGCGTAAACAGTGTTAGATCAAAATGGAGAAATCTTTCATGACTGATACATTAGTATTTTTGTTGCTGACCAAAGTGCCCCTTTTGGGGGAGCTGGTTTTCCCTCACATTAAAAACTGACCTCATGTCTAACTCTGCCCTCGTGGGAAGACAAGTAGACAAAAAAAATAAAATAAAATAAGAACGAGCCTGTTCTCCTGTGGCAGATATCTCCCTGATTCTACTTTTGCTTTTTCTCTCTCATATGCCCCTATTCCGAATTCGTAGCAATGAATGAGCCGACATCAGTAGACTTTTTTTCTACTAAAACAGTCATTAATGTTTGTTGTTTTTTTTATGTTTGACATATTTCAAACTGATATAAATTATTGCACAATAAAAATAATTAAAACAAAAATCATTTTTCTTTTTTCAAATCAAGCAAAATATCTACTTTTTTTATTTGATTACTAAATTTAAAAAGCTATTCTAGCAGATTACGGTACCTAACAATTTAATAAACAAAAATATTATAAAACTGGAATTTAAACTTGAAAACCTATGCAAAAAAAAAAAAAATAACCTTTTTAAATTTAGTAATCGACTGATATAAATTATTGCGCAGTAAAAATAATTAAAACAAATCATTTTTCAGTTATGTCCACGCTAAATTAAGATGCCGGAAGTGGACTCGTTTACCTAAATAAGTCACTAAGCATTACATGAAAAACGAAATCATGTGGAACCACTTTTTTTTACTCACCTTCACCAGAAACAAGGCATATTGTCATTTGAACATAAGGGGCTACTAATTGGGACCTGTCTAAGAAAGATTAAAGTGTTGGTTTACGTTGCATTTAAACTTCTGCATATCAGTACAGTTTGGGAAGCAGGCAGCAGGAAGCGAATTCAAAGTCTAGCTGTTCTAGGGAAGAAGCTATTTGAGTAGAAAACTTTCTGATATTTAGGAACCTCAACAGTGAAGGGGTATGATTTTGTTGCTAAGCAGTTTTGTTGGGAATATGTACATTGAGGGAGCATAAGTGCAATGAATTCATCAGAGCACATTCCACTAAAATACTTGTAATACAGGCACAAGGATGCAACATTGCGGCAATGGGACAGGGGTTGGAGCCTAGTTGACAAAGTGGGACTTATAGATTGCAGACCCTTTTTGGATCCTATCCAAGAAGGAGAGACCAGTGGTAGATGCACCAGCCGAGATGTGGCAACAATACTCCATACATGGGTGAATTGTGGCCTTGTAGAGGTACAGTTCGCAATGTCCTTAATGTATTTATTTCAGTTCGTATTTTTTGTGAATGTTAAGCTGAGGAGTTTGAAGGAAGAATTCTCATGTAGAGTTGTCACGGATATCGGTGGTTGGAGAGCTTTCTTGTAATTGTTAAAAGCGAGCAGCTTAGTCTTACTAGCATTAAATGTCACCATCCATTTACGTCCCCATTCAACTACAGTCTGGAGGTCATTTTCTAATGATTCAGCCATTGTTCTAGATTTGTGTACATCCGTTCTTCCCTCATGCATGTTATAAAGCATTGTCTCACCAGCAAATATACCTATCTCGGACTCAATATTATTGGGGAGGTGATTGATAAATATCAGGAATAATAGTGGTCCCAGGATCGACCCCTGAGGCATTCCCGCATAATGTTATGCTGCTTGGATGAACGTCCATCAATGACAACCTGGATGGTCCTATTCGTCCTGTTATCATGATTTGATTTTCATTAGCAGCTAAGGCATTCGATATATGGAGTGCTACAGCCCTGGCTTCACTTGCCTTATCCAGTGCCTGGTATATACATTCAAAGATGACTGTCAAAATATCTGCAGTAGAACAACACTTCCTAAATCTGTAGTTTGTCAGAAAGAAGATTAGCTTTTGCAAGGTGATGGACTAGTGTTTGATTGAATAGCATCTCGAAGATTTTAGCGAAGAGGGGAACGAGACTTATAGGGCAATAATTGGGAGGATCGGTTCTTTTGCCAGAATTCTTGTACACTGGTACTACAGAGGCCATCTTCCAGCTATTAGGGAAGCAGGATTCAGCAAGGCATTTGGTGTAGAATTTGGAAAGTATAAGAGCTAGTTTAGCTGAGCATTTCTTAATTAGTATAGCAGGGATGAGATCAGATCAGGCCCAGAAGCCTTGGAGGTGTCTAAATTTTTTTATGACATAATGGACATGTGAAGAGGTGATTTTTCAGTTCATCAATTGTGGCTTCTGTCCGTTTAGGGAAATTTGGGAGGGAATTGTTTGTTGGCTCTAGGGTGGAGTTGGGAGGCGAATCGCCGAGCAAGCAGTTCTGCCTTTCAGTTGCCGTGTATGCAACCTTCTGGTTGTTAGATAGTGGGGGAATTACTGACTGTCCTTTGTTCACTACACCATTATAAATTTTCCAGAAATCTGTCTTCTACTATTCTATATCTTGGTTATTTCAACATGTCTTTTGCTTGTGGCTATTACTCTCTTACAATGATTTCTAGCATGTATAAATTTTTGCCTATTTGCATGTGACTTATGACGTACGAGCCAGCAGAGTGTATGCCATCTTTGTGCATTGACAGCTGCACAATCTGTAGTGAATAATAGGGGTGAGTGAGGCTTGCTATAATACTTCCGTGCGGGGGTATGTGCTTCAATGCCTGCTTTGCACCATTCAGTTGTCTCATTTACACACTCTTCAGCAGGGAGAGAGAAGATATTGGTCCATGGGGCATCTCTGATATGTTTTCTGATGGCTTCCCAGTCAGCCCTTTTGTAGTATCTTTATCACTTCTTGTTTTATCATGAAACAATAAAAGAATAAACTTTTTTACATTTCTATAAATATCTTAGGTGAAACTTGTTGGGAGCATTCTGTTTTGGAGTTGTTTTGAAAATGGAATGGAAATTTAAATTTCATTGTTTCCATTTTTTTTTTTTTTTTTTATTGTGCATGTGCCAACACAATTGAACACTAATCGAAAGAATAAAATTCAACAATCGTACTTTTATATAAAAAACGAAAGATTTTTTTATATAAAAAAAAATCTTTCGTTTTTTAATATAAAAAATTCTTTTTAACAAAAATGAAATACAAAACAAAAAGGGTAAAATTTTTGAGGGAGGGGCATTTTTTTTTTTTTTTTTTTTTTTTTTCTTTTCTGCTTTCATCTTTCAATAAAAACACAAGAACATTGAAGAACAAAAATAAAGAAAAATCTGTATGCAAATACGCTTAATTCCTTATGTTATCAGTGGTGACCATTTCTGTATGTATGAGCATGCATATTTTTGCCACAAGCAAGTAGATATTAAGCAATGTAATTCTTTGTTATCAATGGTGGCCATTTCTGTATGCACGCATCAAAAAACATTTTAATAGTATTTTAAAGTTAACTTCATTTTTATGCTATTTTTGCTTATTAAATTGTTAGGTAATTTACTAAAATAACTTTTTAAAATTTGCGTAAAATGAACACCTTTTTAAAATGATTGAATTTCCAGAGAGAAAATGATTCCTTGTTTGTAATTGAAGATTATGCAGGACAAACTCAAGTATTATGGTTTATTTATTGCCCTAAACCTGGTGCTTCTAAATTTGGGACCCACACAAACATGTTTTCGATTGCCATTTACAGAATAAACCAGAAATGGCTGAAACATTTTAATATTTGAAAGCTACAAAAATGTAAAAAAGCAGATAACATTAAAGCATACAAAAAACTTACTACAAGCTAGAACATCTGATTAGCACTCTAAAGAAATGTGAATTAAATATTACTTTGAAGACCAACTTTTAGTTTGTTTTTTTCTGACTAAAGCCTATATAATCAGAAGGTGAGAAAAACAGTGTGATTTAAAAAAAAAAAAAAAAAAAAAAGACAAGGAATACAGAAAACTCTTTATGATAAATATACTTGTCACAAAACGAAGTCATATTCCAAAAATCACAAATTGATCAAATAGTTCTTATAAGAAAATCAGATTTTACAATTTTTAGCAATTAAAGTTTTATTTTGAATACAAACAAAATCTCTGAAGTCAAATTTAAATGTCGCCCTTGAATTTTGCCAAAATTTCAAACAATATGGACGTTCCCAGCCTCCTCCTCATTTTCTTAATTTAAAAAAAATACTTGATCAATTTATGTGATTTTTAGAATATGACATCTTCATTTCATAGCAAGTACATCATATAGATTTTTCTGTATTTTTGTTTTTTAATTAAGTGTAATTCTAAATAACCACCGACAAGTTAAATCATAAGTCGATAATTGTCAAGAATTTCCAACAATAAAAAAAGGAGCAAAAAGAAAGTCTGTTTCTGCAGAATAGTGAATTTTGAAACAAACGCATTTCAGGTGAAAACATTATTATATACTTCCAAGTTTTATCAAAATTATAAATTTAAAAACTTATGAAAAATGATCCAGTAAATGTGCTAGATCTAATTTTTACAAAAAAATCATCCATACTACCGGTTCAACATTTTTTTTTTTTTTTTCAATAGCTGATTTCAAAGAAAGTAGGGGAGATTAGTCAGTTGGTCATACAGAATTGGTCGTACAATTCTTCCACATTAAAACATACAATAAAACTTGATAACTTTTATTGTATGTTTTAATGTGGAAGAATTGGTTGTACAATTCTTCCACATTAAAACATACAATAAAACTCGATAACTTTTATTTTTCTACTGGATCATTTGTTTAATTTATTATTTTTTTTTGTAATTTTTTAAATTTACACTAATTCCCAATTAACTTATGACATAAGTATATAATAGTATTTTCACCTTGAATGCGTTTGTTTCAAATCTCTTTTTTTTTATTACCCCAAACAAGGTATATTGCCTCTGAGCATGAGGGGCTACTATTTGGGATTGTCTAACAAGGAACTGTGGGGATTTGAACAGTGAGATGTCTATTCACATTACATTTAAACTTCACCAGGTTAGTATAGTTATAGAAACAGGAAATAGGGAGGGAATTCCAAAGTCTTGCAGTCTGAGGAAAGAAACTAATAGTCTAAAAAGGAAGCAAGACTAGGCTAAGCATTGCTGTAAATAGATTGCCGTGATTAAGTCCACATGCGTTGCTTTTTAGACGTAGTAAAACAAACTGGAGATGGCACCCTTGTGAAATTGAGAGAAGTTTTACTTTCTGAATTCTTTACTAAATATGAAACTGCAGAAGCACCAAAAAGTCAATATGAAATACTCAGTTGAAATGCATGCAACTAGGGATCGCTTGTGAAGTTGATATTCCCATGAAACTTCCTCCTTTGGGAGAATCCGGTTCAACCTGTCTAAGGTGAATGTTGCTGGCATGGCATACTTTGAGTTAAAAATAAAACAAAGCTTATATGTCACTGTCTTAAATGATAAACTGTTAATCTACAGGGTGGAATGATAAAGTTGTCATCCTAAAGAAAACAACACTACAGTTTTATTTTAAAACTTTTATCGAAAAACTTAATTCAGATAACTTTATTACGTAGTAGAGCTGACATCTATTCAATGTAGCCGCTTTCAGCCTCAATCACCACCTTGATACGGGTCTGAACTGTGAGCATGCATTTTCCACAAGCGCCAGCAGGAGCTTGGCAAATGGCGGCAATCAGGCTGGTTTTGGTGTTGTGGGAAGTCATGTTGGTGATGTTCTCAATGTATGACCAAACAAAGTAGTTATGTGGGTTCAGGTCGGAAAGAAGGGGGGCAGTGAGGGAAGGGTACAAAATCATAGTACTCCTTTTGAAGCTAAGCCTAGGTCTCTTTGGACTTGTGGGCCGGCACAGTCCTACTGCCACACCCAGGGTCTGCCAGCGGGCACCTGATTGTACTAGGGGATCACCACACTTTTCAACACATCCAAGTACACTTTGGTGTTGACTTTCAAGCCAACTTCGATGATGTGGCCTTCATTTGAAACCACACCAAAGATCATAACTGTGGCCAGAAACTTTTTCATCACCCTAGGCATGTCCCTGTTATTCGTGACAATCCAGTGATGCAGGGTGCTAGCAATGGTCCTATTATAACTTGGGTTGGTAGAGAGCATGAGTGCTATAGTGGCCTATCTCTGACCTCGCTTGTTGAACATTGTGTCACTTTCAGATATGATAGAAGGCCCCTATTGCTCTGGGGATTTGTATACAACTGACCAACTAGTAAATGGTCTGCAACAAAAAAGAAAACTGTTTTTATCAAATAGAAATGGAATCATGTCATCTTTTTTAGGAAGACAATTTTATCGTTCCACTCAGTATATAAATGAAAAAAACTGTTTCTATTCAGGAAGATTGTTTTTTGCTAGTTTTAAAAATTCTCACTTTTGAGTATTAATAAATATTCACTTAGAGTCAGTACATCAATCGGTCTGGGTATGACTTTAAAAGACATTCAGTGGTGAGGCCCTATCTGAAGGATGTGGAGTTTCCCCTTAGTTACAATTACTCTCAGGTTCACTTTGACCCAGAGTGATAATACCTGTTAGAACATTAGTGTTACCAGATTAGGCTGTCTGAAGATACCAGCTTCTTGACCAAAAATGCACCAAATATTACAGGCGATCGGGGACCACCTGTGAATTTATATTCTCCTGACACTTTCTTCTTTGGAGGAAGCTGATTCAACCCACCAAGAGTGAATGTTGAACCACAACATCAATTTAGTTCATTATGCATAGAAGTTTTTTTTGTTATAAATGTGAATAATATTTAATTTCATTTAAAAAATGTTTTTATTATAGCAGCCTTTAATTTTGAAATCATAATAAATGCATAATTGTTAAAGGAAAATTTTTAATTGTTTTTAAAAAAATGTTTTTCCTTTACTTTTAGTGCGGATAATGTCATGTACCCCAACAAACCTGAATGGGAAACTGCACGCAAGGCCCTCGAAGCTGTTAGTGGAGGCAAGCCTAAAGGTGATGTTGATTTGCGAAAAGAGGTTCCAAGCCCTACCAAGGCTGCCATCCTTTCTGCAAGGCTTGAAGCTGCTGTGATGCCGCTTGGGGGCTTAACCCCTCAAGCTCAGAGTATGCCCCAGATGCCTATACCTCATCAAATGCCAGAGAGCCCCCTCAATCAATCTCTGCCTTCATATTCGAATATGAACACTCCAGAACATTCTGCTAATAATTATGGCTCAAATAATTATTTTTACAACAATAACAACAGCAACAATGGTAGCAACATGTACTCACCGTATAATTATGGACAGTAAGTATATTTATATATATTATAAAAGAGATTGCATTTTTATCAAAGTATATTCGGGCAGCAAGTTTGTTTTGTTTGTTTGTACAAGACAAGTAATTTCTTTTTAGTTTTATTTATATACTCTTGTGAATACTGATTTTTATTTATTTTTTTTTTAATTATTTAGTGATTGAATAAAGGAAATGGCGTTTATCCAGTTATACTCCAATATTAAAAGAAACAAAATGGCACAAAAACTTTATGTACTTATGAGTTAGTTAAAAAAAAAAAAAAGGCAGTATAGCAAAAATCATGCAAATTCAAGTATTTTTTAAACAAATTCTCGGCTGCCTTTTATCTGCATACATCAAGGGACATAATTCAAACAAGGTCGTCATATAAATACCGGCTAGAAACTGTTTATTGATCCAATTTTATTTTATTAAAAAATACTGTAACAATTTGAATAAATTTTGGCCTTTTTAATTTTTATTCTTTGTGTGCTGCTATATAAAAATGTATTTCTCTTCCAAGAGAAAATGTAACAAGAAACTTGGAAAGGATGGTTTTAGTAATGTTCTGAAGACCTACTTAATTTTATTTGGATAGTTTCAGTGGTGCTATAGAGGTGTCTTCAGTTTTATTTTTTCACTATATGAGCAGAGAAGAAAGAGAGAAAGAAAGGACATACTATAGTTTTTGGGCAATTATTTTTCAATTGCTTTTATCTCTGTTTTAGCATTTTTAGTTATTTCATATTTCACCTACCAATGCCCTTTTAATTTGACACCGTGCATGTAGTACGCTAAAAAGATCTCAAAATAATTACTATCATTACGCACTGACCATCAGTACTTCAAAGGAGTTCTACTAAAATAGTTATATTTTAAAAACCAAAATCACGTCAGTCTTCAAAATATCACTTTTTTGTTGTGAAATGCATATATTTTGACAACTTGTGTGAAACTCTCTGGACAATGCTTCCAAGAGGGAGAATTAGAATCTTCAAAAGATCTTTTAGTTGGAATGTACAAAATAGCATGTGAATGTCTGGCATTCGGTAGGATGCCTCATTGATGGCTAGAAAAAAGAAAATTAAAAAATATTTTAAATAATTTTAAAAAAAAATTTTTTTCATGTGTATAATGATAATTTTTAATAAAAATCAGTTTTTATAATTTCCCCCCCCCCCCCATTTTTTTTAAAGTAATTTAAGTAATAATTTTTCTGTAGTATTTGGATTACAGAATTCTGAATATTATGATTGTTCTGCTCTATAAAGTATAAACGTAATGCATGCTACATTTTTAGGTGTATTTCAGATGCTCCTAAGTGTGCGTATAAAAAATCTAAAAAGATACATTTTGCTATCTTAGTTATGAGAGTGTCCAGAAAGTTTGTTGAATTCTAATCGTGTGGCGTTCTAACATGGTATAGAGTTGTTTACCAAAAGTTTTACTAAATGATTACAAACGGTGAATTTTGTTATGTCTTCCTATTATTTCTCATGTTGTATAATGTCCAATATTCTCAAATGTCTTAATTTTGTCATAATTTATAGTGTTGTCTGCCTGAGTGTTCTTCATCATTAAGGCTAAATTCTCTAAACTTTGTGAACAACTTCTATGCATTTCTGTCAATTAAAACACCTTGATTAAAGAATTCTGAATATTACAATTGTTTTTCACTATAAATTATACATGTAATGCAAGATCACATTTTATACTCAATTATATAGATGCTCCTAAGTGTGTTACTACTATATAAAAATCTATTCCTCTTCAAAGAGGAGAGGTGATAAACTCGGAAAGGATTGTTTTAGTAGTGTTCTAGAGGCCTACCTATACGTCCTAGGCTGGAGTATTGTTGCTACATCTGGGCAGGAGCTGCTCAAAGTATCTTATCCTGCTTTGACAGAGTTCAAAATAGACTTTGTTACTTGGTAGGGAATTTCCTTTTCTCTTTCCTACAACCTCTTTCCCACAGAAGAGCCATTGCGAGCCTGTCTCTGACCTATCATTATTTTCATGGCAGGTGCTCGTCTGAGCTCCGATATGTGGCTTCCCTTGCCAAACTTTCACAAAAAAAAAAACCCCACTCATCTAGCTGAAACCACTATCACTAATTTTCCTCACTCTTTATCCGTGCCTAAACCTAAATATGGATTCCATGAACAAAGCTTCTTTCTTAGAATTGCACACCTGTGGAACTTTCTTCCATTTGCCTACTTTCCAACTGACTACAATATGGTTGTCTTCAAGTCTGACATAAACAAGTTCTTGATGGGCCATCCCCTTTAACCCTTATCCTCGAATGGCCTCCAGCCCTTGACAAGTGGTGACATCTTTGTTTTTTTTTTGGGGGGGGGGCTCCTTAATTTTATTTGGATGGTTTCAGTGGTGTAGTTAAGGCATCTTATTTTTTTTCTCCATATGAGCATGAGAGAGAGATAGAATGTTTTATAGAAATGTTACACTTTTCTATGTTTTCTATTTTAATCTCAAATACTGAAAGGTTAGATTTTCAATGTATAAAGTTTTTATTAGTTTTTATCTTACAAGTGAATTTTATTAAGAATTAATAAATTTAAAAGAAAGTATACACGTTAAATATGAAAGATTTGTTTTCTATTTATTCATAAGTGATTCTAATATACATTGTTTTTTATTATTATTCAGGTATTACAATATGCCACAACAGTTTGGAAATGCTCAATATGACAACTATCAACAAAATGTAAGTGCATTTTATGATTAATCCAATTTTTTTGTCTCTGTTTATGTAAACTAAAGACAATGTTTTTCAATATAAACTGTGAAATGTGCAGAAGACAGTATAGACATTTGCTGAAATAAAGTAAACAAAAATTATTTTGGACAAATTCTTTTCTTTGATCGTTGGAATGCAACCAACCAGTGTGTGCATGTATGTATGTGGGTATGTAATTATTACTATATATATATATATATATATATATATATATATATATATATATATATTTTATTTATTTTTTTTTTTTAGAGGCGCCAAACTTTATATTGACAACTTTATTTTTTTTAATTGCAAATTTGTAAACTGTGTTATTTTTAGTTTAACTTGGTTTGGCAATTCATCATGTGGTTCCAGCAGGAGGGAGCCAGATGCGCACGATGCAATCAATTTACTGAGAGAAACATTTGATGAACAAATAATTTCATGAAATAGACCTGTTAACTGGCCATTTCATTTGTGCAATTTAACCCAATTAGATTATTTTTGTGGGGATATGACACAGTACCTATTTATAATGCCTCCCCACGGGACAGAGTTAGACACCAGGGTCGTTTTTTAATGTGGAGAAAAGGTACAAAAATAAAAAAATTGTCTCAGTCGTGAAGGACTGATCCTCCACCGAAAGAGAACAAAAAATGGAAGTGCAGCATCTGAAGAATAGATGCTACACTTTGATCTTGGCCAAAAGGCCAATCCGAAGACAACATTCAATACATTATTGCCAAAATGTGCATAGAATTGTTAAGTGGACCTCCAGATTACTTACGCCTTATACATGCGAGCCATAGGGGCCACATTTCTGAAATCTATATATATATATATAAAAGTGAAAATGTCTGTGTGTGTGTGTGTATACATTTCCCTACCAAATAACTCTGTCAATTTTCGGTCTAGAGTATTGAGATTTGGGAAAATCTTTTTAATCGGTTTTCGGCCAGAAATTTGACTTTCAAGGGGTCAAAGTTCAACGATTTGACCTTGAAAATTCTACCAAACTCCTACGCTAATTTGGGGGTTGAACACTTGAAATTTTAAATGTAGGTTGCTTAGACATGGATCAAAATTTTTTAATTTGATTTGAGCCCAAAAAATAAATATTATGGGGTCAAAATTGGGGTTAAAGTTTTTAAAATTTTACCTCTGCGGTATCTACCAAATTACTCAGCCAATTTCTGGTCTAAATATTTGAAATTTTACATAAAGAGTATTCAGGGATAGGGCAAGCTTTTTAATTGGTTTGGGTAAAAAATTTGAGCTGCCAAGAGGTCAAAGTTCAAAAGATTTGACCTTTGCGGGGTGTAGCAAACTATTCAGTCAATTTTAGGTCTAAACATTTAAAATTCATACATAACAGGTATTCAGACATGCGGCAAGCATTTTAATCAGTTTTGGAGCGAAAATTTGGCTGCCAAAAGGTCAAAGTTGAAAGAGTTGACCTTTGCAGATTCTACCAAATTCCTCTGCCAATTTTGGGTCTAAAGACTTGAAATTTTAGATGTAGGTAACGTGAACATGGGTAAAATTTTGATTTGAGACCAAAATAATAAAATTTTGCTCTAAACATTTGAAATCTTACATAAACTAACATTACAAGTGTATGCTGTATTTTCATGGACATCGGCAATATTACATACCTAATGTGCTTCAACAAGTTATATCTTTTTTATTTGTTGGTCAATTTTTAAAAGAATTATATTGATGAAAAGAGAATAGAATAAACAATCTAATAATTTATTTTTCTTTTATGCATTCAATATTTTTATGCTCCAAGTTAAAAATGAAAAAACTGTAAAAATTAACAACAGCAAAAGGGAAACACTTTTTTCAATGTTTACATTTCATACATTACGTTTGGATACATATGCGTGAAATTTGATTGGATATGGCTGAAATCTTACAGGCTATATAAACAAAGAAGTCCGTCTCTAGTCGTATTTGATTTTTATTTTTATAACCACAGGAAGCAAAGTTGATAAAGAATATTTCAAAATTGATAAGATAAATCAGTATATATCCTCCATTTTCATATAGATAATAGTTTCAGAATTATTTTCATGTATAATATGTAAATATTCGATAATTATCATTTGTGCGGAAATTTCTTTAAAATGTTATTTTTTATAGAAATTCGAATCGTTTAAAGGGAAACAATGACAGCGATGGTTAACCATTGTTGTTAGTGTTTAAATTCTCTTTCAAAACAAAAGCAGAAAAGTTTCATTTTTATTTTGGGTTTGTCAATTTAAAAAAAAATATCAAATTTTTCAAATTTGACTTCCAAACAATACTATTTTATTGTTTTTAACGCTTGTAGTACACATGTACTACAAGCGTTAAAAAAAACAACAAAATGTACTTTTGTTTTTTACTGGTTAAAAAAATATATATATATATATATATATATATAATAAACTAGCGAGGGGTACCCGGCGTTGGCCGGGTGTTTGTAGGTGTGTGTGGTGTTAAATTAAAAATAAACGGGGGGGTAGGATCGAAGCCGAAGCCCTGAGGCGAAGTTTGAAAATAAAATCGGCCAGCCAGAATGAAGCATTGTTATAAGCGAATAAGTGAAAGATGTTTCGAAGTCGTCGAGCGTTATGACGACGATGACGATGTAAGCATTGTTATAAGCGAAGTAAGAAAAGAAAACAACGTTTTAATTAAGCAGGGTTCAATATTTAAATTTAAAAAATAAAAAAAAAAAAAAACATCTCACACCACGGTTCGAACCCAAAACGTTTAGATAATGAACCAAGGCCTTAACTACCTGAGCTAAACCGACGCATATGAAAGTTGTTCGGTTTTTCAACTATTTAAAGTAAATCAGGTCACGACGTCATGACGTCATCTGACGCATGCAGTGTTTTTTACCGATAACGTTTTTAAATTCAGACTGCCATTATAGCTTGCTGACGTCAAGATCACGTGACATGACTCAGCGGGTTTTAAATACAAGTTGACCCAAAATAAACGGCCCCGTGTACACTTTATGTAGAAGAGTTAGTGCCCGTATTTTTTGGGGCAGTTATAAATCGATTTAAAAATATGTAATGTTTAACATTAAAATGTCACTCCCCCCCCCCCCCCTGCTAAAAATCGATCAGTTGACGCACTTCTGATGGTCCTTTTGGGCCAATTTTTCGATATTTGTCGTCTGGAGGGTGGGGCTTTCATATGAGACCAAGTTTGTGAATTTTTGTTCCGTCGGTCAAGTTTTTAGCAGACATACATCCATACATACATTTCCGCTTTTATATATATAGATAACAGGTACTTGTGCACTTATGCTACCATGCTAAAATAATGACATTATTTAGAAACCTATTCTTAACATGGGGAAGGAAGGGTGTTTTGTTAACTATTCTGTACTTTCACCTAACAATTAAATAAAATATATTGTGAAACTTGAATTTATTTTTAACTCATTGTCAAGACCATTTTTTCGAATCTGTAAAACAAACCTGTTTTTTTTTTTTTGTTTTTTTTTTTAACTGAAGATATCTACATAATAATAGTAAGGCAGTCTGATAAAGAATTTCATTCTGATGCATTTTGTAAATTTTTACCTTGTTTCCACCTTAATATTTTTCTTTAAAGTGACTATCTTTTTAGGTTATTATGTATGCTGAAAATGAATATCGCATTTAAATTTTCCGGATATTAAGCAATGTCATTTCTTATGTTATTGCTGAAGGCCATCTTGGTGCATGTGTTTTGCGCATAGTTTCTCGGGGTTAGGTTTGTGCGCTTGCGCATACCAAGATGACCACCAGTGGTAACATAAGAAATGACATTGCTTAATACCCGGAAAACTACTTATTTGCAGAAAATTTAAATGTGATATTTGTTTTCAGCATACTCAAAAACCTGAAAGAGTAATCATTTTAAATGTTAACATGTTGGAAACAAGGGAAAAAATTACCGTTTTATTTCTTTGTTTACATAGTTGAATTTTCAGTAAAACAACAGAATAGAAACAACAAAAATTACCATCAACTGATGAATATATAGTTGTTGCTTATCAGGATTCCTGGTATCCTGATACTGTGAAAGCTACATCAAGGATTCACGTAGAGTACGATTTATGGTTGCATCTCAGAAAATAGGGGTATATTTTGGGCCAGATAGAGAGGATTCACAAAATTGAAAATTGGCTGGTCCCAAAATGCATAAGTTCTGGTCGACTATGGGAATTTCCATCTTTTACAGAAATCCAAAATCTATATGAAAAATTTTTTTCGATTTATTTCTGAGATTAATTCATATCTACTCAATTTCTTTTTTTTTTCTTTGATGGGAGTAGTAAATACCGGCCATGAATGCTCTTTAGGCATTCAATGGCTACACCCAGATTAAGCTCTCCTTTAGTGAGGAGGCAGGAAAATGCCTGCTCTCAATAAAGCTATATTTAAATACCACTATAATATTTAGTTTTGTTAATGAATAGACACCCACTGTATGATACCATGTGCCAGTTTAAAAAAAATTTAAATTTGTACATCTTAATTTATAATTCATGGCTTATGGTCAAGAGATACATCAAAGTTGATTGCATAATCAGAAAGATCACACAATTTTACATAAGAGTGCCAAGTTTCATGAGAATAGCTTGAAAAATAAATAAATGGTGTCGAAATTACCGAATTTCTTGAAATGTTGAAGTCCATAATTTAGCCCACTTTTTCTAAAGAAAAATGTCCATGGAAAAGCCTAAATTTTGGCACTTAAAATTCTCATAACTTTTGAACTACTGATGGCATTTGCATAATTCAAACGGTTTTAAGCATCTTTTACATAGCTCTTTTCATGCAAGTTGATCAAATAACAATTATCTAAAAAGAAAAAATCAACTTGTAATGCTACATTAACTGTATTCACATGTAGGGCAAATTATGAACAGTACATAGGGCTCGAGCAAAGCCGGGCTGAACTGCTAGTTATATATAAATTAAAAATGCCAAAGCTTAATCTTTAGAATAAACTATTTGTATGATAAAAAATATTTTTTATATGATTTATTTTAATTTAAAGTTCACTGCCTATTAAAAAATTTTTTTAAAAAAACATTTTTTCCAGTGAAACATTTTAGTTAAATGTTTTTTTTTTTGTTTTTTTGTTTTTTTTTTACCTCCTAGGGTTCAATGTATAATCATCCACCACCTGGTTTTCCTCCACAACATCCTGATGGTGGCCCTCCAAATGCTGCTCCTCCGCATATGGGAGGCCTCCACTCTGGTCAGCAGCCACTTCCTCCAGGGACTGATAGTATTGATCAACAAAGGCATCCCCCACCCCCACCCCATATGCAGCAGCAACATATGCAACCTCCACACCACCAGCAACATGATGGCCATTTTCCACAACCACTTCCACAGCAACAACAACAGCAGCAGCAGCAGCATTATCAATCTGACCAACAGCAGCAACCTTCATCCCAACAACAACAACAGCAGCAGCAGCAACAATCCCCATCCTCTAATCACCAATTCCAACATCCTGATTCTCCATTCTCACATAATTTGCCAAGATTTCAAATGGGCAAATCAAAGCGTAAGTACTGCTGTAGCATTTAATTGAACAATAATATGCTTTTTCATTTATTTTTTTTTAACTATTCTTGTTAGAATTTTATGTTAAATTTAAATGGTGCTCTAATTTATTATTTATACTTAATGGCTCCCATATTAAATTCTATACTAGGTCTATTTAGGAAACCATTATTGCTTAACGTGCGCTTCTTCTTTGAGACGTCTTACATTCAGCTGTTCGTCTCTGTAATTTTTCCTGGTGCTATCAAACCAATTTAAAGATATTGGCTTCCTGACCTAAAATGCACCAAACATTGTTACTTTTTTTTTTCCTTTTCCTTTGCAAAGCTCCGTCATTTTCTGCAAAATCAAAAATAACTTTCCTCTACAAAACAACCAAACCAAACACAATGAATAAATATTTGAAGATAGAAAGAATTTAAAACATAAAACCTTTTTTCCAAAATTACTAGATTCAGCATTATCCAAAAAGGGTTGATATGCTGTAAAACAAAACAACCAAATCTGTAATTTTTTTACTTTGTCTCATAAAGGAAGATGGCTTCCCTTTCCCTCCAAATGCAGACAGCCATACCCGACTTATCAATATCTCCAGATATTACAACTTTACAATGTGTTCTTACTTTCGGTAGGTGACATTATATGCAATGGCATGCACAGTTCTTGATTATTACGTTTCCTATAGGAGACATATATATGGCTTAATCACGTTGACACACCAGTTCTTGTTAGATCACCAAAGTTAAGCAACATTGAACCTGGTCGATACCAGATTGGTGACCATTTGGAAATACCAGACGCTGTATATAGTAGGATGTCGACATTTCCCAGCAAGAACTGCAAAAACATAATGCTATTATATCCCTAAACTGGAAACTGCTTGTGAATTTGACATTCTTAGACACTGTCTCCTTCAGGGGAGCTGATTCAACCTGTCTATGGTTAGCGATATGAACAATTAAAAACAGATTGTAGCTTTTTAGTGCTAATGATTGAAACAATTACATAGATGTGTAGCATTTGAAATGGTTGTGTGTGTGTGTATATATTAATCTCATTCACACAAGTTTCACTGAAGTATAACTTCATTAGCAAATGAGTATTTTACAGTTATTTTATTGCCTTGAAACTAAGGGAAATTAAGAATTATAATCTTCATATATTTTTTACATTCGCATTATCAACTACAGAGTGCCATATTGTTATCTATATATATAATGCGCATGTGTATATGTTTTATCTAAATGTTTTAGTTTGTGCTTGAACTAACCAGACAAATGCCATTTATCGATAGATAATTTAATCATGTGATGTAGAATAAAATTTTGCTTAGATATTTTCATCATCATTTTGTTTCTTTTTCCAGAGAATCCTAATGCATTGGGAATTAGATTTCAGATTCCTAAAAGGCATAATGTCCAAAACACAAACGCCATCTCTGGTTATCAAATGAAACGTTTTCCGCAGCAGCAGCAACAGCAACAGAAGATGAGATCACCTCATAATGGGAAGCAACAACAACAGTCAAATTATAAAGATAGTCCCGATAATTGCAGGACAAACAGCAACAGCCCTGCACCAGAGTAAGTCTTCTTTTCAGTTAGCTTTATATTACAACAGACGTAACAATTGTATGGTTCTATATATGAAAGAGCGAGAAATTGTATGGTTCTATATATGAAAGAGCGAGAAATTGTATGGTTCTATATATGAAAGAGCGAGTTATTCTGAATGCTAGAACTGATGTTATTTTTCTTGTCTTAACTGATTGTCACCATGCATCATTTGGACATAGATGTTTCAGATGGTAAGGGGGGGGGGTGCTGAGAGTGTAAATAAAGGGCAAATGATTAGGAGTGTAGAAAGTGTTCTTTGGGTTTACTTTCAGCAGTCTCATAACTCTCACTTCTTTTATTTTGTCCTTTAGTCCTCACATTCCACAAGTAATGTTTCTGATAGAGAAGAATTGTTTTCTATGTTGGAATCTATCCGTCTCACACTTATCATTAGCTGGTTTTTGTCCTTGAAGTTTTTAATTTTTTTTTTTTTTTTTTTTTCATCAAGCGGCTTCATGCCTTGTCTGATTTCCATAAAAAAAAATTTTTTTTTTCTTTTTTTTTTAATAAAAGTTGTGGAGAAAGGCAAGCAATGTTGATAACTAAGAGAAAAGAACAAATAATTTTTGAAATATAATTAAGTGTTGTTCGTCCGTCGGAACGACAAGGACCATCTGATCCTCCTGTAAGGTGGGGTAGGGGGAGTCATCATCGGTGAGTGCGGAGATAGCTGATAAGCCCAATCTTTGTTTAAAAAGTTCTACTGCAGCAAGAATGGAATGGTAGATGTCAAGGGTTTCAAAACATTGTCCTTTCTGCGCTTCTCTGCAGTAATTTTTTGGTTACTTTCATATTTGTGAACACCATCATGAACGTAGCCCGCCACTTGACTCTATCTAAAGCTGTCTGCTCCCATGATGACAGATCAACGTTGAAGGCCTTCGTGATGCCTTCAGAGTATCTTTAAATTGTTTTCTCTGGCCGCCATGGGAGTGCTTGCCATGTTGGAGCTCAACAAACAGAAGCTTCCTGGGCAGTCTGTAGTCTGGCATGCTGGCTACATGACCAACCCAGCGAAGCTGAAACCTTCATTAGGATAGTGGGGATGCTTGGGAGCCGAGCACGAGTGAGGACTTCTGTGACTAGTATCCTTTCTTGTGTAGAAGTGATTTAATTTTCTAGCATTAAGAAATATATTTGTGAAATTCTGTTCAAGTTTAGGAATGTCAAAAGTAATTTTTTTTAATAACATAGATGAAAATGGCTGACTTATTTACCAAGAATCCAAAATGCATATTTATTTAGGAATTGAATAATATTTTTAAATATGATTTTTAAATTTTTGTTGCTAGTTTTAATTTTACTAAATATTCACTTAATAATAAATAGCTGAAATATTATATAATTTATAGTTCTGAGAAAATACACACAGATACATGAAGTTGTTTTCTGATTTCATTAATATAAAGATATATTAGTTCTAAACATTTATTTAAATACTAGCAAGGGTACCTGGCGTTGTCCAAGTTATATAAGGTAAAGGGAAAAACGTTTTTGCGTTTGAACACATCTTAAAGAAAAAATTGTATATGTTTTCAGCATCCTAAATTCACATATCAACAAATATTCACAAAGTTGGTAATTGTGCCCTGGTAGACCAACAAAAAACCTACCTCAAAAAACTTGTTTTCTAGGGGCTTCAGGTGTGCTGAAAATGAATATCACATTTAAAATTGGGACCCAGCAACTAGTTTTTACAATACTGAAGGCATAGTTTCTGCATGTTTTATCTAGTAGTGTAAAACGAGTGCCATATTTGTTAAAAACAAACGCTGTTATGAATTTTCAAGACAACCTATAAAAGTTATTTTAAAGGAAAATGTTAAGATGGAAACAAAGAAAAAATTTTCCAAAAATATGAATCTTTGGATCAAGTAAAGATTAGATACCCTGTTGCAGAAGATGAAGATTGGCGAACATTTCAAGTGACACCGGTTGTTCGACCTTGACATTGCCGTTGGTTGTTTGTAAACACATCAAATAGCAGACATGGTCGAATGTTCGTGAGCAAGATTTTTTAAAAATATATTTACAAAACTTTTTAAGATTTCAAAGAAAAAATATATATTTACAAAACATTTTCTTTAATATTAAATATTTACAAAACTTTTAAGAATTAAAAACTTTTTTTCTATTTACACAATAGTTTTTAATGTAACAAAACGAACGTATTTAAACAAAATATATTTAAATAAATGGGTGTCTTTCTGAGTGCTTTTTTTTATATATATATTTACAGAACTTTAATAAAACTAATAATAATTATAAGAATAAAGAAATAACTAAAATAAATAAAAAGAATGAATTATATTAATCACAAAACATTAAAAACTGATATTATAACAGAATTTTGGATGCTGATCTCTTCTCTATTAAAAGAATATATATTTTCAAAAACTTTTGAATAAAATTATTTAAAACAAACTTTTTAATGGCAGAAACAAATTAAAATAACTGACTTGTTCGAATTTTTGCGAATGTTTTACGGTTTTTTGCGACCAAGATTAATTTTTATGTGTGTGTGTGTTTTCCTATGTGCATTTTTAATACAATTCAATATTTATTGAAAGTGCAATCTGTCGGTGGTCAGTGAAGGAGTAAATCCTTCTAAACCGAGGCAATTTTTATACATAATAAAATCACAAGTATAAACAATCGAGATTTAAAAAATATATTATTTTATTCACGTCTTTTTATAACTTTTATTTTTATAAAGATAAAATGTAGTATCACAAGAAACAAAACTTTAACTTTTATTTTTATTTAAAAAAAAAAAAAAATTGCTATTTGCTTACTTCTCCACAAGGGCAAATTAAATAAAAGTTTTAGCATCCGAAATTCTCAGTTAATGCTTTGTAATTAATAAAGTTCATTCTTTTTATTTATTTATTTTTATTATAATTATTGTTATTAGTTTTATTAAAAATGTTTGTGAATATATTTAAAAAACGCATACAGAAAGACGCCCATTTTAAATATATTTTGTTTAAATACGTTTGTTTTGTTACTTACATTTAACACATATACATGCACACTCACAGACATCTCTCCTTTATATACTAGAAGATTTTGTTTCCTTTAAATAAGCAAATAATTTATGCCATTTTCAACCTTTTTTTTAGATCAAAGCCTTCTATTTCTGAGAAAGGTGAATGGCCAGCTTCATTAAAGTGAGTGATTTTATTTCATTTTTTTTTTTTTTTGTTGTTGTCTATCAATTCTACGATAGTTCTAACTGAAATCAAAAAGTTTACTTCTCTTAATTTCTATTACTGATTTTTTTTGTCTCCCTGACAAAGAAGGGATTGGACCTTGTAATTTGCTACTGTCTGTTCGTTAGTTCACACTTTTCCCAATAACCACATTTTTAATTTTTTTTAAAATTTTGCACAAACATTAGTCATAGTGAAAGTAAATTTTGGCCAGAATGGATTTTCCAAGATAACTCCTGTTGTCCTCCTACGGGCCATTATAGGGGTAAAATTGTTCCAAAATCGTTTGTTCGCTTTTTTTTCTTAAACCCAATCCTCTCCTTTAAAAAACAACTCTGAAGAGCAAACTTCTCAAAAATCTAAAACCTCTGCTACAAAATCTAATAATCAAGAATCCAGAGTTTTTTCATCCAAGGAAATAGAAAATACAAAACTAAATACATATAAATCAGATACTGGTGCAACAAACCAAAATTCACAAATAAACCCTCAAATCTTCCTTTCTAACAGTTACCAAAACAAAAAAACAATCCTATAACCATGAAGTGACCTACACAAATTGCAACTCTAAATCAAAAACAATCCTATAACCATGAAGTGACCTACACAAATTGCAACTCTAAATCAAAAACAATCCTATAACCATGAAGTGACCTACACAAATTGCAACTCTAAATCAAAAACAATCTTATAACAATGAAGTGACCTACACAAATTGCAACTGAAGAACCAAGCAATTCAGGCAAATATAAAGAAAATAAACCCAAACCACTCAAATCACAGTAAATTTGACAAATAAAAGAACAAACCAATGGAATATTAGATATAAAAACTTCAACAAAAACCAGACAGATATAGAAAAAGTAAAATAAAGAGCCTATTTATGCAAAACCTCACAAAACATAGTAAAACAGCATCCATACAAGTGAACTGTAGAAGACTAGGACCTAATCATGAAGAAATATCAGAAATCAACAAACAAAACCCCTTAGCAATCTGTCTACAAGAAACACGAAAAGAAAACCACAAATATAAATTCAAAGGATATAACATGTATGACACATCAGCAATAAATAGACTAATTGGAGGGATGTCTATACTAATTAAAAAAAAAGAACTATACCTTACACAGCCCTCCAGTTAAATATCAAACTTCAAGCAATAACAGTAACAGATAACCTATACTGCAAAATAACAATATGCTCAATATACATTCCACCGAATCAACAAATAAAGAAAAAAGAAATAGATATACTAATCAACCAACTCCCACCCCCTTTCATAATAATGAGAGATGTCAATGCACACAGCAACCGTTGAAGAAATAGGTTAAACAATAATAAAGGTAATATAATAAACGAAATATTATCAACAACAAACTTATGTATCTTAAATAATGGCAAGAATACATACATGCACACAGCCAGTGGGTCCATGTCTGCAAAAGACCTATCAATATGTACTCCATCCATCTATACGACTTCTACTTAGATATACTAGAAGACCAACATGGAAATTACCCTATCATAGTCAAATATAATCCAAAAATACCAGAAGAAAGTTCCAAAATAGAAATTACACAAAGCTGACTGGGTAACATTTTCCAACCTATGCAAAACAATAGATAGATGCAAACATTCTAAAAAAAACAAAGAACCACTAAAACATTTTACACAAACATTAAACAATATTGCCATCAAAACAATACCAAAAACAAATCTGGCTGGTTTTGGATAGGATTGAAACCACTATCTTCAGACAAGTCTCACCTGAAAGTTAGTAAAAGTACTCCTCTCAATAATGAATTCCAATTAAAATAATATATATACCATTCAGTACGGACCCGACCATGGGTGATCAGATAATGAATAAACGTGGATTTATAAGACCAAAAGATCCAACCTTGATCGTCCTTTGGGGCCCGTGGAGCAGTGGACAGAGACGTTGAATCTCTATGGTTCCAGGTGAGAATTGTCTGAAGATGGCGGTTTCAATCCTACCCAAAGCCAGCCAGATGCTTACTTGGCTAAAACGTGGTAAGACAACAACAACTATGGATGACAGTAATTGCTGAGAATGCAGTTAGGAGATTTGGAGTTCCTATCTCGTTTCGGTTGCCACCTGATGAAGGCCAGAGGAATAATTGGCCGAAACATTGTGAAACAACCAAGAAAGATGAGGATAATAGTCCACAATAAATAGATTAATGGAATTAGACACACTAAACTAACGCATGTACACTTGATTGAAGTTATAGAAAAATCAAAATGCGCATTCTGTGACGAGCAAATGACGAAAAAGCATATACTAACGGAATGCTGGAAATACAGAAATGTTGCAAACAAATTTGAAGAATTATTTCATAAGGTGGCACCATACCAGACTATCAAGTATTTAAAAAAAAAATACAACTCTTCAAATTATTTAAAACAATTTTGATAGAACTTTAAAAGCAACTAAAAGTTTAAAAACACATAATTTTGATAATTAAAAATTTGTGCAACCCAAAAGTTTAAAAAAAAACAAACTATCCCAATGATTTAGCATTAAATTACCCACAGTGGTTGATATGCCAGAAAACACCAATAAACCAAACCAACCAACCGATGACTGTAAATCTATTTTTTTTTTTAAGAAATGATTTGCTGAGATTTTACAATCTCCCTTAGCCAGTGTAACGCAAAATAAGGCTATTTTTAGGATTAGATTCTTTTTTTCTTTTTGATACTCATCAGATGAATTTGTGTACAAAGCATATCTAAGAACACTGGCAGACATATAAATTATTTTTTGTGTGAAATTTACAAAAGATAGGCTCAGCCGTTTTCGAATCAATTAGGAAGGAACTTTCGCACTGACGCACATACACACACAGTGAGTAGATATAGATATATATATATTTTATGGTTTTCTTGTAAATATTCCAAGAGTAATGTTTTTTCAGTTATAGCAGGATAGATAATAATATAATATAAATAGTACAATACCAAATATACTAAATTTGTCTGATGTTCAATGATATTCAGAGTACGTGACACATAAATATTGTTTGAATATGTTTTTTTCTCCATAGAAATGTCTGAAGAGTTTTCTACATTCAAAAATATAACATATTTTTACTGTTTGTTGAAGATTGCTAAAAAAACAGATCTGTAACATATACATTTATGAGAAAATAAAAGAACATGTTATAAATAAAAGAACGTTACTGTATTTTTGAATGTAGCAAACTCTTCAGACCATTCTATAGAGAAAAAGCATATTCAAACAATATTCACTTGTCACAAAGTCAAATGGTTGTCATGTTTAGGCTTGAAATAGCATTTTAATTACTAAACACATTTTAAGATTCATCCATTCATCTTTATAGAAGGTTTTGTTGTTGTACAGTTTGTCTTTGAAGTTTAAGTTTGAAATATCAAATTTATTTCTAATCATGTAAATTGAATGGATGCAAGTTTAACATTTAACAATTTTTTAACATGTTTATGTTCTCAAACACACATCATTTTTATCTTGTAGGGAATATGTTCAACGCGCTTTTGCTAGTGTCACTGAAGAATCCCAAAAGGATGAGATGGAAAGATGTTTAAGAGTGAAACTAAAAGAAATCTTTGATGATCACACAGCTTGGAGCAAAGATTGGTCGAAAGAACCTTTGCCTGAGTGAGTAACCCATGTTTGGTTTTCGTCAAAATTGCAAAACTCTTATTGAACGCTTTTCTACTTTTCAGTTTTGTCAGAAACATTTTTGAATTCACATTTCATTTTGTAATATTTGGATAAAATTTATTAGTAGCAAGTGTGTGTGTATATATACATGTATATGGCATGCTTGCTGAGAAGCATGGACAACAAAATAATTAAAAAGATGTCTTTTTTTTTTTTTTTTTTTTTTTTTTTAAACTTCTCTCCATTCTATCTCTGCTCTCTTTTCCTTCCTCTCTCTTTCTATCATCCCTTCTCTCTTGCAACTGAAAAAATTGATGAATTATTACCATGACATTACAAAATGTCTCTAAGTGTCGCGCGCACACACACACACACACACACTAATTTTGTTTTTGTTAAATATTAAAAGCAAATTGCTTTTCTTTTTCTCTTGGTAATGCTGAAAGAGAATATATCAACTTTGTCGGGGTGTCTTGTGTAAACCTTTACTTTTACTTAAACACACGCAGACAACTTTCCTGCGTATGTATATTAATATATTAGCTGTACATACCTGGTGTTGCCAGGTAAATAACATATTGCTCAGCAGAGAGTTTACTCACATACTATTTAAGTTACACCAAATATCCTATATTGTTAGGATTTTCCTGGAAGTTGACCATATTTTGGATTTTTAGAAGCGTAAAACAGTAATTCTTCATCTATAAAATTCAAACAGGAAAATAAAATCTCATAGCTTAAAGGGAAATAACTCATATTAAATGAAAACTTCTGTTTTTAAACACTAGTGTTGGTTATACTAATAATTAAAAATAAATTAAAAAATATTAAATATAAATTAAATCAACTTTATATAACATTTCTAAATAGAATACTTAAAGCAATTCTATTACTAATTTCCATTAAAAATTTAGAATTATTAAAACAGATTTTCTTTAATGTAATATGCAAATGGAATAACCTTTTCTATGGAGATTGCTTTTGAATAAAGAGTATATATATATATATATATATATATATATAAATCATGCAGGAATAAAAGTATATGAGTCTGTTGTTAGTTCTAAAATCTATTTATGCAGTCCTATTGTGTACTAACTGTGAAACATAGGTTAATTGACACAGACTGTTCTAATGATTATGTAATTATAAAGTTCTACTTTGTATTTAGTACTTTTGAGAAAATATTGGTTTTGAAGGGTTTTTTTTTACATGGAGGTCACCACTTATCAAGGCCCGGAAACTACTCGGGGATAAGGGTTATTGCGTGTACAGTAATCAATGTGATAGTATTGTAGTAATCATTAGTATTGGAGTTTTGATAGAGTGGCTTACTTAAGGGGGGGGGGCGGTTTGTTAGGAATTTATGTTGGACTTGAAGACATCCAAGTTGTAGTCAGGTGGGAAAAAGGCAAATGGAACAGAATTCCACAGGCGTGCACTTCTAAGAAAAAGCTTTGTTCATGGAATCTACGTTTTGATTTAGGTACAGATAAAGGGTGTGGAAAATTACTGACAGTGATTTCAGCTAGACAGGTGTTTTTCGTGAAAGATGGGTGGGGGTCGAGCACCTGCCATGGAAATAACGATAAAACAAAGACAGGCTTGCAATGTCTCTTCTGTGGAAGAGAAGTTGCAGGGAACATCCCCCACTAAGTCATAAAGTCTATTTTGTACTCTGTCAAGGCAGGATAGGTTTTTGATATAATTATTAAATCTGTAAACTTAATATACTCTGTCATAAATATGCAAGCATTGGTTCTGTAGCACACTTTCGATTTTATTTTCAGCCGACAAAAATTGCTGCTAATTGGTCAAAATTGAAAATAAAACAGTTGATCTTGGCAGGAGTAGTCGGCCAGACCTGTTTACTTGCACAAATCTACATTCATAGTTAAACAACTTATTTTTTAACTATTTATATGCACATGGGCATGGCTTAGTGGCTAAGAAATGAGGTTGGAGAGTCATTTTTTTTTTTTAACTTTAAATATCAGTAGTATATATATTAGGTACAATATAATAATCGATAGAGAATTGGCTCTGTAATCATAAATATGTAATCTGTATGAATTAAAATATATTTAAGCGTATCTTACGACTAGCCAATGCCAGGCAACCTACTAGTAACAAATATTTTTTTGTTATTCATGTACACGTGTTTCGTCCTAATGAAATCATCAGTGTGGAAGATAACTGTTCAGCACAACGTTTGTCAGTTTTAACTCAAAACTGAGTGCCGATTGACCAACCTCAACCACTATGCAATATGCTAAGAAATAAACCCTATTTATGTCATATAAAGCAGACAATATAGTCCGACATCTAAAGTGTTCAACAGATCACATTGACATGAAATTCTTGTTGGCTCCCTAACAAAGGAGGGATTAGACCTAGTAATTCACTCCTGTTCGTTTGCCTATACTTTTCTCAATAACAGTGCCTTGGATTTTTTTAAATTTTGCACAAACATTAGTCATGGTGAAAGTAAATTTTTACCAGAACAGATTCTCCAGGATAAATCTGGCTGCCCCCCTTACTAGGAGTAAAATTGCCCTCAAATCGTTCATCCGTTTGTTTGTTTTCACTTTTTTTAATAACCACACCTTGGATTTTTAAAAAAATTTGCACAAATATTAGTCATGGTGAAAGTAAATTTTCATTCATGGAGGGGGACCCTGCATGCTCTGCTTGTTTAACTTGGATTAGGCAGCTTATTTCTTTTCTCTGACATGTCCATTTGAAAGAGGGTTATAAATATTCAATAAATATTTAATGTAATTATAAAAATTAAAGTTAAGTATATGTTTATATATATTTCTATATACAGGATTCACTTCTGATCTAATAAACTTTTCATAAATTTTAGAACACAATTGTAAAGCAAAAGGGTGGGTCATGTTGACTATATTTAGTTTAATTTTGTTTCATACAAAGAAGGAAGGGGTCTCTTCAAGAAGATTTAGATCTGATTTTTTTTTTTAATTTTGCTTGTACTTTTACAGCTAATAAATAATATTCAGAGATTACCTTTTTATCTGAAATGTTTTAAAGTAAATGTTTATAACAATGTTAACATCCATGTTATACAAAAATTATTTGTCAACTGCAAAATTTATGCAGTAATTTCTTTTTTTATTAAATAAACATTCCATATTTAATATGTACTAGAATAAATTTCAGTGATTTTTTATTTTTTTATATTTTTCTAAATCTGCTGATTTTTATTGTTTCAAATTGCCATTTTTAATTACATTTGGTGGCACATTTAACTGGAAAAAAAATTGATAGAAGAAAAAATTAAAATGATGCTTGTATTGTAAATTTCTATAATCTACTAATTTAAAAATATTATTTGAAGAAATATGTAACAATCATAATTTTAAAATATTTGAAGAAATATGTAACAATCATAATTAAAAAATATTATTTGGAGAAATATATATAACAATCAATTTAAAAATATTATTTGGAGAAATATATATAACAATCAATTTAAAAATATTATTTGAAGAAATATATATAACAATCAATTAAAAAATATTATTTGGAGAAATATATATAACAATCAATTAAAAAATATTATTTGGAGAAATATATATAACAATCAATTAAAAAATATTATTTGGAGAAATATATATAACAATCAATTAAAAAATATTATTTGGAGAAATATATATATAACAATCAATTTAAAAATATTATTTGAAGAAATATATATAACAATCAATTTAAAAATATTATTTGGAGAAATATATATAACAATCAATTTAAAAATATTATTTGAAGAAATATATATAACAATCAATTTAAAAATATTATTTGAAGAAATATATATAACAATCAATTAAAAAATATTATTTGAAGAAATATATATAACAATCAATTTAAAAATATTATTTGGAGAAATATATATAACAATCAATTAAAAAATATTATTTGAAGAAATATATATAACAATCATAAGCACATGATGATTTTCAGATTTAGGATTTATCAAATTAAACTTTTTTTTTCTTTTTTGTAAATAGAAGAAAAATTTTTTTACCATTTATTTAATAAAATAGAATAAAAATTAGAAAAAAAACTACCCTTTTGCCATGCTATATAATTAATATTTAAACTCCAAAGGCATGGTAAATAGAAATATATTTGACGGTCAAACTTTGTAAATATTCTTAAACCGTTTATGGATGATAATAAATTGTAGATATCTGACTGGGTTACACCTAACCAGTAGAGAAGACATAAATGTTTTAGATATTTAAATTTTGTGGTGATCGTTTTCATTGCATTCGGATGCTGTTTTAGCCATATTGTCTGTTAAGAGATTGTACCCAACTAATTTGGTGTCATTCATAGAAGCACTTTTTTTATTCATATGTTGGTCTTCGCTTTTAATAACTGTATCAATTAAAATTTGCATTTCTTTTTCTGAAAAAACAAAATTAATGCAAAATCAAAAGTTGATGGGATTTAGTTCTCTTCCACTGCAAGAACTGTGGCACCAGAGTTGGAAAGTGGGATTGAGAAGTTGGTGCTCTTGAGAAGGGGCACCCTGACCTAAAAAAAGTATCTGGGCAACCACGTCGACATTCTCTGGTGAGGACGCCTCAGGCGATTAGCAATAAACTAACCCCTTTCTCAAAGAGAAGGCAAAGCCTGTGAGGATGGACCTCCTAGAACTGTACAGAACTTAACTCCCACTGCAAAATCAACAGGGACCGGATCATTACAGGAATGGTTCGATCTCTGTTGATTTTGGTTGGGGGGGGGGGCCAAAAAAGAATTCTGGCCGAGAAGATTTTCATTATAAATCTTTTTTGTGAAATTAATACCTTTTCTCTTTTTTTCCAACCTCCTCTTTTTTACCTTCTCTTTTCTTTCCCCCTATCATATTTGGTGTATGAAGTTATCAGTTACTACCACAGCAGGATAATAGGATGGGTCTTGAACACGTTTCTGTTTGTAGATTTTCAAAAATCCCAAAACCCTGGATAGTTTCAGGGCCCATAACTCCTAGGACACCAGAAGTTATCTCCCTTTTATTGCTTTGAAACATTCCCCTCACCTCCCCCCCCCCCTTTTTTGTGTGTGTATTTACATACTCCAGGAAATATGGTATAATTTGTAAGTAAAAGTCATCGCAATTGCATTTTCTTTTCATTTATTTTTAAATAAACTTAACAAAAAAATGACTTTTTGAATTATTAAATGCCATTAGTTAATTATACAGAATTTGTCTTTAATTTCTTAAACTCTAAGTCACCCCCTCCTCTCCACTGAGAATCTTTAAATGATAGAATTCTTATTCTTTCAAATCCTCATTTGATTATTTTCTTTATTTAATTTCATGTTAGATATTAATTAGTAACTTTCTAATGACTGGAGCGTTCATGAATGTTTGTAGTTGTTCTTCTGCCGCTATTAAACGAGAACTCTGCATTCTGATTGCTTTGTTTCAGTATAAGTGGGCAGGATAAACGCAAAAGAAGCCGCTGGGAAAGAGATGAGAGTGAAGTTAGTAGCAACCGTTCTTCTGTTCGCTGTCCGTACAATGGAGACCGGGTACCCACTTATAGGACATCTCGTTCTCGTAGCAGGTCGAGGAGCCGTTCAAGGTCTCCACCGGCTATGGTCGTTTCTCTGAGAGACAAATATCCTCGTACGGTAGCACGAAGGCATAGAAGACATAGCAGGTACGTGTTGTGACTCTGTTGTGACTATCGTGTTGCGATTGTGTTACACTTAGTAACACCAATCTAGATTAATACTTACTAGAAAAGGGAAGAAACAATTTGTCGTTTTTGTCTTATTACATAACAGCATTAATACAACTCTAAACCCTTGATTTTTTTTTTTTTTTTTTTTTTTTTTTTTTTTCTCATTTTCATATGCATTTGACCTGTCAGCTTCAGACATTTTTTGTTGCGTGTCCAGAATTCAATCTCCTTTTAAAGGGAGGGGGATACAGAAAAATCTTTGCTTACAAAAGTGTCATATTCCAAAAATCCCAAATTGATCAAGCAGTTTTGTTATTTTTTCTTTTTTTAAACTAAAAAAATCAAATTTGATGAGTAACAGAGTTTTTTTATCTGCCATGTTGTTTTTAAATAAAGGGAGATAACTTGATTTATCAAAATCATCCTTGTAATAGATTCTATTTATTAAAATCGCTAAAAATTGTACAAAAAAAATGATCTGTGTATGTAAAAAAAAAAATACTACTTGATCAATTTACACAATTTTTGGAATATGATATTTTCGTTCCATGACGGATACATACATCATAAAAATTTTTTTTTTTAATTAAGTTGAATTTTGGACCCCCCCCCCCTTTTTTTTTTTTCTTTTCATAAAATAATGCAATGTAACTGTTATTTGGTAACTATTAACTTTTCTAAATACTAAAAAATCTTTCTCATCAAAAATTTGAAATTAAAGCTCTGCAATTCTCGTCCCCACTTCTCTGTTCATCTATATTTATTGTGATTTTTATTTTTATTTTTTTGCTCCAGTGAAAGTTCCAGTTATTCCGATGATAGTTCTTCCTCAGAGAAATATTCTAAACAGAGCTTCAGTAGCAAAAATCGGGGCCGTGGTCGTGGACGAGGTGCTCGGGGACGTAATTCTCGAGGTCGATTAAGGCATGACGAGTCGGTCGGTAACAAGAAAGGAAAGAAAGATAGAGAGTAAGTCTTATTTAGATTATCTTTATTTTATTTTTCTAGAGATAAAGACAGATAAAAATCGAATTCCAAATAAACACTTACATATACTTACATATCAGGCAAAAGTAAGTATTCTCACCAAAAATTAGGAAAAAGTGAGAAGTTTAATTAAAAGTAAAAATCAATTTTTTTTATTTTGCACAAGTTGTCTATTTAAAAACAAATGTTAACATTTACCAAAATGACAGACTGAATTAGCTCCCCTACTTTTCAAATAACTCTTCAAATACCATAAAACTGCAATTTATAAAATTTTTACATTTAATTAAACTTTTAGTCAATAATTTTTCCTAGTTTTGGTGGGAATACTTATTTTTATCTGATACATAAGTATATTAGAGTTTTTATTTAAAATTTGATTCTCGTCTGTGTATAAGCCCTATTTTTGTGTGTGTGTGTGTGTTTGTTTAAAAGGCCAGTACCATGCAGATTTATAAAGATGAACAAACAATTTGTTTAAAAATAATCTTCAACAATCATAGCATCTTCATCGCGATTAGTTTATATTTTTATTTTGTTGACAATTTGCCACAAGGAAGGAAGAAAAAGAAAAATTTCAAACTGATTCTGATGAAGACGCTATGATCATTGAAAATTTGATTTGTCATTTTCATCTATGAAAGAACTATTTAATATTTAGAAATCTTAATTTTTTTCCGATGATCTGCAAGAAAAAACATTTTAAAATCGTTAAATTAACAAAAAGAAAAACAATTTAATATTAGTTAATCTTGTCCAATATTTGGACAAAAACCATGCAAAATAGACACTATATTTCAACAGGCTTTATATTACAATTGAGTTAAACGGATATTTCCTACAATTAAATGGTTAATATGCCATAACAGATGAATTAACAAAATCCTGTTTATTTGGTTCTGTTTAGATTAGAATTGCCCAATATTTTTGAACTGACAAGCCATTCCTTTCTATTGACAAGAAGTTATGAGATCAATCCTTGCAGTAGGTAGTAAATATAGCTAACAGAGGCATCTGATGTTACCAAAGAATGAAATACAAGCAAAACATGTCATATAGGAAATTATGTAATCTAGTTAAATGTACAAAAGTTAAAAACTTTTTAATTGATTATTCTTGTAGATTTTGTTGCAAACTCATGCATTTCAATTAAATAATATCTCATAACTTTCTCATAAAAACTTATCCATCAAAAGTTGTTTAATCTACTTTTAGAACTTTAACTAAAATATCTTTGTTTTAAGATTAGGCAGTCTGAAGATATTGGCTTCTTGATATAAAATTCGCTAAATATTGATGTTTTTTCCCCCTTTTGCAAAACTCAATTCTGTTCTGCAAAGTCAAAAAACAAAAGTAACAATTTTCCTCTACAAAACAAGCATAAAAACTTCTCCAAATTATTTGATTTGTCATTAAATTACCAGAAAAGATTAGTATGCCGTACTTGTTTTTTTATCAATATCCCACATGACACATTTTGTTACATAACTAAAACAAAATTAGTATGGAGTTTCTTGTTAAACTCCAGAAAAGGTGATTGCTCTTGATATAGGCTTTTGTTTTCAATTGCATCCCCCAGATATATGTTACAGATGTAGTATATGTAGCATCATGTTTAGTCCCATTATCTTATTTGTTAGAAAAAAAAAATTCACATTTCTGTTCATGTTTTTTGTTTTTTTTTGTCCTTGTTTACTTGCAGTTTGTTATTTGAATATGATGCTCCAGACAAAGAAGAGAAAATGCAAAGGAGAGCAGCGAGATTCATTGAACATTTAAATAATTCATCCGATTCAAAACGATATCGGCAAACTTTAACATTAACCATCAATAACTTCACAGTAAGTTGTTTCCTTTCGATTTCGATCTGTGATTTTGTTAAAAAGCTTTACACAAGTGCACTTTAGTTAACTGGAAGTATTTTTCTTTCGTTTTCGGAATTGTTATACAAGCAAAAAGAGAAATTATGACGGATTTGATTTTTAAAACCAAAATTTTATCGTAATCCAAAACAAGTTCAATAAAAATAAACACAACAGAAAACATTATTTACAGAAACATTTATTGAATTTAAATTTATTATATGAGCAACTTTCTAAATTTCTATATTTCAAAATTAATTTTAATGTCATTTTTTTAATGTGCAAATAAAATATAACATTAAGTTTAGAATATTATGAAATGGGTGGAATGTATTTTTTTTTTATATATATAATTTTCCTCAAGTAAATGTAATTATTTACATGTAAAATACGACAGTCAAATTGAAATATTTGGAAATGTTTGCAGTTTTTTGTTGGGGGTGGGGGGTCAATGATTTTATTTGAAAATTATTTTTTTTTTTAAGATAATTTATTTTATTGAAACAAATTTAAGTCTAAAACTAATTAAATTTTGGATTGTCTTCTCTTTTCCTAAGTAAACTCTTCCAAAAATAAAAATAAGAAAATATTTCCAGTTAGCGAAAGTGCATCCGTAACAAAAGCTTTACTTTTCTACTAGCATTAAATTGTGTCATCTTTTGAAAAGCTGGAGAGTGGCTAGTCGAAACACTCAGCTCCGAGCCATGTTCGCTCGCGTTTTTTTTTTTTTTTTCTTTTTCTGCTAAAGTTTGTGCTAAAATGTCACGCACATACAGTAAATCAGTTACAGACACAAAAACTGAATAATATTTTTTTTTTTTTTTTTACATTTTCACCCCAAACAAGACACATTGCCACTTTGATGTATGGGGCTACTATCAGCGACATAAGTTACAGGGGTATTATGTGAGGAGTTGGGCAGCAAGATGCCAGTTCACGTTACACTTGAACTTCTGCATGTCAGTACAGTTGGCGAAGCAGGAACCCGAAAGGGAATTCCAAAGTCTAGAGGTTCTGGGGAAGAAACTACTGGAGTAGAAGGCTCTCTTACATCTAGGAATCTCTACTGTGAAGGCGTGG
Source organism: Euprymna scolopes (assembly GCF_053919585.1). Lineage (NCBI taxonomy): Eukaryota > Metazoa > Mollusca > Cephalopoda > Sepiida > Sepiolidae > Euprymna > Euprymna scolopes. Next base: position 150,071,056 of record NC_136490.1, read on the forward strand.
GATTTAGCTGCTTGTCGGGGGTATTTACGTCAAGGGGGTACAAGTGTTTGCAGTTCGTCGGAACATTCACCGTTAAAATACTTGTAGAACAGGCAGAGGGATGCAACATTTCGTCGATGAGACAAAGGTTGAAGCTTAGATGACAGTTCAGGACCTATTAGGTTGTCGACTCTCTTTCCAACCTTGTTTAGGAGTGAGAGGCTAGTAGCAGATGCACCAACCCAAATACGACAACAGTACTCCATACATAGGCGAATGGTGGCCCTTATAGAGGTACAGGATATTTTCGGGCGTTAGTAGCTTTCTAGCATGGTAGAGAGAACCTACCTTCTTTGCAGCGGTCCTGACAATGCTCTCAATGTAATTGTTCCAACTCATATAATCAATTGTTGATTAGTTTTTGACCTTGAAGTATCTTTTTTTTTTTTTAACTTATGGCTTCATGCCTTCTCTGGAGTGATTTCCATGAAAAGAAAAGAAAATTTAATTACATATTTGCGTATATTTTTATCTATATTTAAATATTGATTTTTTTTTTTTTTTTTTTTTTTTTTTTTTTTTTTTTTTTTGTCAAACAGGAGGCCTTGGCCTTTTGGTCAAGATCAAAGTGTAGTATCTGTTCTTCAGATGCTGCACTTCTATTTCTTGTTCTCTTTCGGTGGAGGAGAAATCCTTCACGACTGAGACAATTTTTATTTTTCTACCTTTTCTCCACGTTAAAAAACGACCCTGGTGTCTAACTCTGTCCCGTGGGGAGGCATAGTAAATAGGTACAATCACTTTTTTTTTTTTTTTTTTTTGTCTATTCAAAATAATTTTATTAACTCAAACCTGTGGAAATTTCACAATTGCTTTTCTCCCACCATCTTTTTTTTTTTTTTTCTTAGCATAAATCTGTTTAAATATTTAAAGTAAATATATTAAACAAATGTTTTCATTTCTCGCAACAATTTAAATTTTTGAAAAAATAGTCTTTGTTACCATAGAAATAATTGTCTGGTAAATCTTAAATGTAACCAATGTCATTTTTAGGTTGATGACAGAATTTTTTACTTATGACATCCGATTCAATTTTGGAACAGTATATTTTTTTCTTTATAAAACCTAAATTTTAACAATTTTTGACATTTTTAAAAAAATTTTATGGGTATGGAAGGTTATGGCTTACAAATGAAAGTACAAGCGTATGATTGAACAAAAGCTACAATGATTAAAATAAATCTCACCAATAACTGATTCTTGATTCCAGTAAAGCAACTGGCCCTGACGGCATCCCAATTATAGTGTTAAAAAAGCTTTAACCAGAATTTTCTCCCATACTTACAAAACTGTTTAAGCATTGCCTTAAGAAGTGCTTTGCAACACCCTGGAAAAGCTCATCTGTTCAGTATGCCCTGTATTTAAGAATTCAGGTGATAAGTCACCTCCCTCTCAGTACAGACCAATAAGTCTCCTGTGTGTTATGAGTAAGTTGCTAGAATCCATATTAAATAGAGAAGTAGTCAACCACTTCAGCAGAAATAACCTTAGTGACACGCAATATGGTTTCCATTCTGTAAGATCTACAGCAGATGTGCTAACAGTTATATCTCATAGGATTAGCGAATCTCTCGACAAAGGCTTCTTGACATATGAAAGGCCTTCGATAGGTATGGCATAAAGGCCTACTTCACAAGATTTCCAGCTACGGTATAACTGGAAATGTTTTCTCAATCATTAAATCATTTCTTTCTGATAGGCTCATAAGAGTAGTGGTTGATAAAAAAAAATCAGAAACCCGCAGTATTAATGCTGGAGTCCCTCAGGGGTCTATCCTGGGCCCAACTCTCTTCCTGATCTACATCAATGATCTCCCAAAACACATACTTAAATCATTCGTTGACATCTATGCTGATCATACGACTATCTACGGCAACACATCAAAGGCTGCAAATGACAAAGTTCTCTCTGAATCTCTCTCCTCTGATCTCGAGCGCGTGGTATAGTGGGGGGAAGAGGTGGCTGGTTACTTTTAATGCATCTAAAACCAATCTCCTATCTTTACATCAACGCTCTGGCATCAATTGAAATGAATGGCTCTCGTCTATGGGAGACCCCATGTTTTGACAAACTTCTGGGATTGGCCTTTACTCCTTTTTTTTTTTTTTTTTTTTTTTTTTTTTTCAATTTTCACCCCAAACAAGGCACAGTGCCACTTTGAAGCAGGGGGCTACTATTAGGGAATTAATTAGCGGGGTCATTATGAAGGGAGATGAGTAGAAAGATGTTTGTTAACATTACACTTGAACTTCTGCATATCATTGCAGTTGGGAAAGCAGAATCCCGGAAGGGAGTTCCAAAGACCCGCAGTTCTGGGGAAGAAACTATTGGAGTAAAAGGCTTTCTTGCACCTAGGGATCTCTACTGTAAAGGGATGATACTTAGTAGCTTGTCAGGTTTGTCGGGGATAGTTACGTCGGGGAGGTACAAGTGTTTGCAGTTCGTCAGAGCATTCACCATTAAAGTATTTGTAGAACAGGCAGAGGGATGCAACATCTCGTCGATGGGACAGAGGCTGAAGCCTAGATGACAGTTAAGGACCTGTCAGGTTGGCGACTCTCTTTTGACCCTGTCCAGGAGCGAGAGACAAGCAGCAGATGCACCAGCCCAGATGTGACAACAGTACTCCATACATGGGCGAATGGTGGCCTTATAGAGGTATAGGATACTGTCAGGCGTAAGTAGTTTTCTAGCACGGTAGAGGGAGCCAACCTTCCTTGCAGCAGCCTTGGCAATGCTCTCAATGTATCTATTCCAGTTCATATTCCCTGTAAACGTTAGGCCGAGGAATTTAAAAGAAGTACATTCAGGCAATATGTTCTTGGCCATTGCTATTGGTGGCAGAGAAGGTTTCTTGTAGTTATTGAAGGAAACAAGCTTAGTCTTAGCAGCATTGAATGTGACCAACCATTTTTGTCCCCATTCCACTACAGATTGGAGATCATCCTCTAGTGTTTCTGCCATTTCCTTGGATATGTGTTCATTTGTTTTCCCCTCTTATCTGTTATAGAGAGTGGTGTCATCGGCAAATATACCCATCTCCGAAACAATTTTATCAGGGAGGTCATTTATGAATATCAGGAATAATAGAGGTCCAAGGATAGACCCCTGAGGTACTCCCGCATTTATGTCATATTTTTTGGATGTACGACCGTCGAGACCAACTTTGATTTTTCTATTACTTAAGAAGGATTTAATTACACTCCTGATCTGAAATGGAACACATACATCAAGTCTGTTGCCAAGGTCACTGGAAAAATGGCGGATCCTTCTACCGCTCCAGAAGATATCTCACTACTGATGCAATTCTCTATCTATATAAAAGCCAAGTACGTCCAAGGATGGAATACTGCTGTCACATCTGGGCAGGAGCTGCTAAAAACAGCCTATCTTGCCTTGACAGAGTACAAAAAAGACTTTGTGGTTTAGTGAGGGGATGCCCTTTTCTCTTCCCTACAACCTTTCTCCCACAGAAGAGACATTGCGAGCCTATCTTTGTTTTATCGTTATTTCTATGGCCGGTGCTCATCTGAGCTCCAATCTTTCACGATAAACACCTGTCTAGCTGAAACCACTGTCAATAATTTTCCCCACTTTTTATCTGTGCCTAAATCAAAACGTAGATTCCATGAACAAAGCTTCTTTCTTAGAACTGCACGCCTGTGGAACTCTCCACCGCTTGCCTGTTTCCCTCCTGACTTCAACATGGATGTCTTCAAGTCCAACATAAACAAATTCCTGATGACCCCCCCCCCACCGAGTAATGACACTTTATCAAATCTCCAATACTAATGAATACTGCAACACTATCCCATTGATTACTGTATACAAAATAACCCCTATCCCCGAGTGGCTTCTGGGCCTTGATAAGTGGTGACCTTCATGTAAAAAAAGAAAAAAAAACTTATTAACGTAATTTTGTAACTTTCACTTCCCTTATTTTGTCTTTAGTCTTCACATTCCAGGAACAACATTTCTGACAAAATGGAAAGAATTGCTGTTTTCTACATTATAATGTATTCCATCTAACATTTATTGTTGGCAAGTTTTTGATCTTGAAGTACTGTCGTTTTTTTTTGTTTTTTTTTTGCTCCTTACATCAAGTGGCTTTAAGCCTTGTCTGGAGTTTCTCATAAAAAAGCTAGTCGAACACAACATATGGAATGTAAGCTTAAAATGATTAAATTGTACTGAGCTGTCTTTAATACTGCATGCCAAATGACTATAAACATAAATAAAAATACATGTTGCCCTAATCATTTATGTTGAAATTAACAGCAATTGGGAGTAGTTTCATTTCGGCCAGCATAGAGAGTTTTTTGGGTTTTATTTTTTTTAAATCTAGCCTCAAGTTTTCTTCAACCCTACAGCCTCAAGATACACCCACTAGACAATTATCACAATAAATAACACTTGGCGCAATTAAAAATTCTTATCTAATTTATTTGAACTTGAACAATTTTAAATTATACATTTTTAAAGATTTTTGTTTAGAATGATTTAAATAAACAAACTGTATTTCTTCTGATTGATTTTTTAGACAACTGGAAGTGATGACGATCTTGACATGAATGGTTGTGTAATTATTGGAGAATGCCAAGATATAGAAAAACAGTATTTTCGTTTAACTTCAGTAAGTATTTTTATTGCTTTGAATATCTCTTGATTTTTTTTTTTTTTTTTTTTTTTTTTTTTTTTTCAAGAAAAATCAAATGAATATAAATAATTTTAGCAAAATAAAATTTTCTTTCAATGTTAAAACATGAAAAAGAAAAATGTAATTTAACTTTCATATTTGTTTCAAATCATAATTCTGTGTTTTTATTTCAACAAAAGTTTATGGCAATTTTTGTATTTGTGAGAAATGAAATATTAACTTTTGGTTTGCATAAGTCATTTTGTATGCCTGATAATTACTTTAAGTCAGAAGCTGGCAATAATGAATCAACACAAGAATTTTTAATGTTGCACTCTTTATCATAATTGAAAAAAAAATTATTAAAATTTGTAAAAGTTAAACAAAAAAAACTAACGATCATGAACATTTCTTTCAACATTTATTTTTATATTGATAACTATAATGATGAAGCATGCAAATATCTGTTTTAATATTTCTAAAATGAATATCCAACAAATGGAAATAATTGTCAAGAAGCAAATGACAGATTGTTCCTTTTTTTTTTTTTTTAATTTATTTAAAATTTTTCTTAATCATTCCATGTATCTGGAATATTATTCTAAACTAGCGGGGGTACCCGGCGTTGCCCGAGTGTTTGTTTCCGGGACGGGGGGGGGGGAGTTTTAAAAAATGTTATGGTAGGTAAGTAGGAAGGATCAAACCCGGAGTCATGAGTAAAAGTAGGAAAATAAAGTGTGAAAAAAAAAAAAAAAAAAAAACAATCTGCAACGTTAACAGTTTGGCCACCAAGAAAAGTCCATTCCAGTTGTTTAGGAAAAAAAAAAAAAAAAAAAAAAAACGACTACGGTAGGTCGGCGCGAACGTGAAAATATAATGTGAATTGTCCAGCACGCTAACCACTACGCCACAGAGCACTGCAGCTTAGTTTAGTGATTTTAATGATAACTTCACATGAAAGAACTACGAAGCCAAACCGGTGTTCTCTTCTCAACTGTTCCTTGTGAACGATCCCCAAACGGTGTTAAGTGGTGGCAGGGGGAGGAGGAATAAGAGAGAAAATATTTTACCACTTCCATTGATCTTAACCGATTTTGGCCGTGACTTCTCAGCAGAAAAAGTATAGAAATCTAAGATTATCGAGGAATTTGAGAAATAATAAGCCTATAACACACCTCAGATATTGTTCTGCCGTTTGTGCATATTATATTTGCATGAAATATCTTGATTTTTAATCCTATTAATGTCAAAATCAGACGGGGGAAAAAATGAGTTCATTTTATTTATATAGAGATAAAACATTTAAAATGTTGAATGTAAATTTTGAAATTTTAACTTTTTTATTCATTCTTGAAAATGAACAAAACATTACATGCATCTGTTTGTTGATATGAATTTTGACCATTTTTAAAATTCTTTATTTTCACCCTTTTGTTGCACAAAAAAGAACATGTAAAAAGTGAACTATCAGAATGTCTGGTTTTTAATATAAATATGCCATATATATATATATATATATATATATATATATATATACACACACACATTGCAAAGTTCATCCTTAAATTTTATCCTTAAAGAATAAAACTTGTCAACTGACATGATTCTTTTTTCTTTTTTTCTTAATATCTCTACAAGAACAGGAACTTTTGTGTGTTTTGTGAGAGTCTCTATGTATGAACTCTAAAATGACTTGGCTGGTTTTTATGAAATTTCACACATAGGTACTTTGTGCCTGGCAGTGTTCTTAGATAAGCGTCTTCGATAAGTATTGATAATTGAAATCTGATGAAAAAAAAAGGAACAGATGATTTTGATCAAAGTTCTAACACAGCCTAACATCACAAGTGCATTTAAAAAGTTTATTACCACACAAGCTAAAAGGCCGGACATATAAAATTAACAGTAGGCCTCTTTGATATGACAAAGAGGAATTCAAAATGAATGTTTCTGTTTAAAGCTCAATTGCACCATGATACTTGACTTTTCATTTTAAACTTAAATTAAAGCCATTATATAAAAAATAATTTTATAAAATTAATAGAAGGTTCTCTACAGTGCAATGACGACTACAATGTATTGTGGATTAAATCACTAGGGAAGCATGTGAAGCTTCCTCCCAGTGCACTCCGATGGGTCTCAAAACTAGAGCAGGCAATCAATCAGTTTAAAGATGGACAATTTCAGTGATTTCGATGACAATAAAAAATATGGGAGTGTGAAACATTCATTAATCATCATTTAATCCTGGGCAACGTATGGTCTCCTTGCTTGTTAAATAATACATGTAATAAATCAATTTGTCCAACATAGATTTAAAAATTTTCAAGCAATGTTTTTTTAAAGTTAGGAAAGGCTTTCTATAGAACCAATCTAACTCTCTAAAAAAACACACTAACTCAAAAGAATAATAAAGCAACAATCACCATAACAATTATATAAGGTTTTCTTCTAACAGTGGGCAGAGGAAACCTCTCAGACACTATCCTGAACATTTGTGTGTCCTAACACATAGCAATTATATCTAGGCCACACTGATGAGTTATAAAATGATAAAACAGCTGTCTGAATATATTATATATATATATATATATATATATATATATATATATATATATATATATATATATATATATATATTAAGCACACATTTTATTTTTTTTATTTCTAGGCTCCTGATCCAGCTACAATTCGTCCTACTGAGGTATTGAAGAAGTCGCTAATTATGGTACAGGATCATTGGCGAGGCAAATCTGATTACAATTATGCCTGTGAACAACTAAAATCAATTCGACAAGATTTAACCGTAAGCAATTTAAAAAAAAAAAAAAAAAAAAAAAAAAGTTGATATGCAAATATTTTTAAAAAATCCCATAAAAGTAAATTGTTTTTAAGATCTTTTAATTAACATTCATTTTAATGGTAAAATCATAAATTTATTAAAATCTTACAAAGTATGTAAAAGATTTTAAATGAATGTCTGTTCACGTGATGACATGAAACTTGTGATCAAGCAGTCATCTATTTAGAGAAGAATACGTTTCATTGGATACAAGTGATTTTAATACTATTTAGTCGTCCTATTAATACGGATGATCCGTTTAAATTCTAGTACATGTTCACCATTCCTGTGAAAGCTTAAAAGGTTATCTATATTTCTAGCTTTGTGATTTGTATAATTATATGAAAAGGATTTGTCTGAAAGATACCAGAGGCTCTCGTTGTGTTAGTTGATGGGGGAATTTTTTTTTTTTTTACCTACTCCCACCTCTTCCCTAAAAAAAATAATAAAAGCATCTTGTCACTGAATTGTAGTGGGCTACCATGAGGAGGCAAGTTTTATTTGGAGACGATTGGATGTGAAGTTTGACAGCAAGATTTTGTTCACATAACATTGAAATTTCTGCATGTTTCTACCATTAGGAAACAGGGAGTAGCGAAGGAACTCTTGTAGCATTCGTGTGTATGTCTGTGTGTACAACTCTCCTACAGCCCACACCATTGAACTGATCATGACTAAACCTGGAATGATGATGATGATGATCCCCCGCCTAGAAATGGTGCACCATTTTTCAAGGTTATTGTCAAAGGTTAAGATCATAGCCTATGTATGTATACTCTTCTACAGCACACACCACTGGATAGATCATGACCAAACATGACATGATAGTCTCTGACCTAGAAATGGTGCACACCATTTTTCAAGGTCAAAGTTTAAGGTCGGGATTTTGTTGTTTGCTCAGGTACCTGCAGAATACAAAAATATCAGTAGCAATGTCCCGTGCGAAGTGCAGATATCTTCACAATTCAGGATAATAAGTGTTCTGACATCTAAGAGCAATTATTGTGAAGGGGTGGGATTTTGTTGCTAATCAGGTAGGTTGGGGATATTTTCATTGAGGTGTTATAAGTGCAGTAAGTTCGTTGGGGTAAACTCTGCCGAATGTTTATAGAACAGGCGCAGTGATTCAGCCCTGGCGATGTGACAGAAACAAGTTTAGCAGACAGTGTGATCTATTAGGTTAGAAATTTTATTTTGTACCTTGTCCAAAGGTTGGGGACAGGGGTAGTAGTTGATAAACTAATAAATTGTGGCAACATATGCCCCAAGCTTTGAACGAAAATGTTGATTGAAGGTTCTAAGGGTTCATTCAAACGTCTGAATAAATTGGTAAGAAAATAAATTTCTTCAATGTGTGAATCTTCGGTATGTCAATGTTTTTCTTTTAGTAGTCCTAGTGTCATCTTCAGGCTGCACGGATTGAATTCCAACATGGCTATGCAAACATAAATTGTTATGTAATTCTTATTCGAAGATGGACTGATGTTATTTGTTGTTGTTCATATTTGTGAGAGTCTTAGAGACAGATTTTAGAGTCTTAGAGTTATATCTAGAGACAGTCTTTGAAGAGTCTTAGTGTTGAGTGTTCATATGCCTTAAGATGTTCATGTTATAAGAGATAGCATATTGGTGAGACATAAACAGGTATATATAAAGAGAGAGAGACTTCTGTATATATATAATAGACAGTGTACATGTTACTACAAGAGAACCAATTCAGTGAGAGGAGATTTATGAATATCTTGATAGATAGACCGAGAGATAGTGGGTTTGACATTTACGTTTTGACAGTTGTGCATATAATATAAGCACGTTATCTTTCTCGTAATGATGAGCACAGAAGATGCAGATACACAAAGATGATGACGTCCTTTATTCATGACCGGCCCATGATTTCACGTGAGGAATTCAAAGTTTCTTTACATGGTTATTTCTAAAACCCTCCTCGCTTCCAGAGGGTGCCGAGAATCGGTCTGGACATCTCTGATCTGACTGATCTAACTCTCTCTAACTTCGAACTCTTTCCTATATTGAGAACTCGTCATGTCATCACATAATTAAACATCTGCTCATAAAGCACGTTGCATGACCTGCATCACGTTGCCAAACTTGACATGACCCCGAGTTCAGTAACCTATTTTTCAAATAACATTTTTACAAAATTCCTTTTCCATATACAAATATATAAGCTAAACAATTGCAATTCCTTATTTCAATAACATTCTGTATTTATTTTAACTTATGATTGTAATTTTAAACTCCAAATCTAGCTTTGCAAGTTCGAATCCTTGACTATCCTATTTCATATTTACATTTAACTAATTCCCTATTTTTTTACTTACATGAAAAGGGGCCAACCATTTATCATGTAACAAATGAGCATCAAACTATTCTTTGAATATTAGAAACATCTCGATTTTTATTGATTATATAATTTTCTCTTGTGTTAAATTTTCAAATTCTAATAATATTAGTTGTTTTTTTTTTATTAGCTACTATACCACCTGTGATCCACTGGGTCAGTATTTTTCTATAGGTATATGGAATATTTACTGCTAAAATCTGATGTGGTTTACATCATCTGTACGTGAATGCTTTTAGATGGTGAGAGGAAGGTCAAATTATAAAAGCGTTGAGATGTATGTAATGATGTAAATTACTGAAAAAAATCCTGGATGTGACCTTAAAAGACGTCCGATGGTAAGGACATATATGGAGGCTGTGGGGAATGTGGAGTTGCCTCTTAGTTACCTTTGCTCACAGGTTCACTTTGGCCCAGAGTGGTAACATCTGTTGAGGCATTTGCTGCTACCAAAGCAAGCTATCTGAAAATACTGGCTTTCTGACCAAAAATGCACAAAACATTATTTTTATTTATTTGCATTTTTTTCCCCTTTTTATGTTGCCAAACTCGATCATGTTCTGCAAAAACAAAATCATTTTACTTTTGCAAAACAATCCAACGAAATATCATAAAGAAATATTTGAACATATAAAGGACTTAAAGAATGTTTTTCAAAATTATTAGATTCAGCATTAAAATAATTCGAAAGCAAAACAACAAAAAGTCAAGTTTTGTAGATATTTAATGAACTCTTGTGTCATAATACTCTTTCTATCTACTCTTTTCTTCCTTCCCTCTCCTTCCTCTTTTATTTACATCATTCCATTTCTCCTATTTTGCTTTTCATTCACCTTTTGTTTATGCTATTCACCTTTCTTCCTATTATTTAAAACCTTTATGTCAAGTATACACAGTGACAAGCAAGCTAGCACAAGTAGTATAGAGATTTGTGACGTCATTTTTTTGTAGGACCTTCATCTGATATCTCATCCCCCTCCTCATCTTAAATTACTTTGTATATGATTTTTTAACAGTTGCAAGGAATCCGAGATACATTTACTGTGAGAGTATATGAAACGCATGCAAGAATTGCCATGGAGAAAGTAAGTTGAATTTTTATCATTTTTGCCTTAGAAATAGAATTATTAGAATTGTTACAAATTTAAAAGAAAAAATATCTAAATGTTAATACTATAGATAGTATATATATATATATATATATATATATATATATATAGTATAATACTATATATTATACTATAATTATAATTATATAATGCTAATACTATATATAAACTTAATAGTTAACTTTAGCAAAGAATGTTTTGAGTTTACAGATAAAATTAACTTATAGTTTTGACTTATAATTTTAGGTTAATGTTATCTATAATAGAGCAATAATATTGATAATAGATCAAGTGTATTTAAATGAGTGTTCTGTTTGAAGTGGTTTGTTGCATACGAGACAAGAAACTCGATGTTTGCCAAGACCAATGAAATAATAATACAGCATTACATTTGGTAAGTGGTATATGTTAATCCAAAATGGTCAATATTCTACATAGAGCATGTGTGTTACACATTTCCATCTTTTTTATACAATAAATGAGAAACGTTGTTAATACCTGATAGTTATTTAAAATATTCTTTTTATGTCGTGATTACCTGAATTATTTTATCCCAGTTTTTAGAAATGTATTTTACTTAAGCACAACTTTTAAGTGATTCAAAAACTGTTTACTTCTCTTTGATTAAACCAGGAACTTCTGAATAAAAAAAGTTCATCTATCATAGAAACTTATTTTTTAACTTTATATAAACTGTCTAGCTCTACTAAAGTATTGAGCGTTGTTGAAGTAAATACTGAAAATCAATACATAAAAAATATCTTTTTATAACATTTTATGTAGTTAGATGAAATAGCTATTTAATTTCCCTCAATCCTTGTGTTAATTTTTGTTAGCCTATGGAGTCGAGGGTGACTTTGACTAGGTTTGAATCTCCCAACTGGTAATAATTATTACTTCATACACTGATGATTGCATAAGCATGAAACACTAGTGTCTGTAGGTATTAAAATATCTACTTATAAAAATATAGCTAAACGCATATATATAAGAATATTTTACTATTCGAAAATTGTTTAAAAAATGAATTTAATTTTAATAAATAGATATGTTAAAATCAATTTTGCACTTGTCTAGTCTTTCCAACGTTAAATTTTAAGTATACATATGTATAATTAAATTCGCTTGATTCTTTAATTTTCCAGTTTTTATTTTCAAAAAATTTTTACAATAAGTCTTCTTTATTTTAGGGTGATCATGAAGAGTTCAACCAATGCCAGACCCAACTGAAATTGCTTTACCACGAGGGACATTCGGGAAATGTGGCCGAATTCACTGCCTACAGGATTCTTTATTACATCTTCACTTCTAATACTCTTGGTATCCTTTGGTTTTGTGTGTGTTTGGGATCGGGCAAGTGTTATTATTGCTACTGTTAAATATTTCTGCATACTATTTGTGGGTTTGGGAGCTGAACATTGTTAAGCACCCGAATATTGGAACCTACCGGATTCAAAAATCTTAGCTGCAGTATTTCAATATTTCTTGAAGGCCGTGAGATGTGAGGTAAAGAATTGTGACAGTTGTGGACTTGTAGCAAGTATTATCACTTTTTATCTGCAAGAAATTGTCAAAGTTGAAAAATAAATACTGATGATATCAAGTGTAAACATCTTAGTGTGGTGACTGAAAAAACCCCGCTGAACAACGATCTTGGCTACTCTTCAATCAAGAGTCACAAGGGTCAACTACTCACTGCCAAGAAATGTCTCAACAAGGTCATAGTCAAACATCCTCAGAACTAGTTGCACAACATGCAAAATAGATGACTAACTTTTCTCTCTGCATAGTTTTGCACGTTATAAAAACCAAGTTCCTTCAAACTGTGACAGTTTTAAATATATTTACAGTGAAGTCAATAGGCTTCTCCCCTACATCTTCAAAAAACGAATCTGATTAAATTCAGATGACTATGTTTAGTTGCTATGCACTGTTGTCGAGATGGAGAGAGTGGCAGAAAGATTTTTCTCCATTTCACACCTTCAGAAAACACAGAAGTGCTTGTCTGAGAGCTTTCAGAACTTCACCGATCGGAATATTTGCCCCATCATAACTTGCTTAGTTGCAACCCTTATGATGTGATGACTATGATATGAGACACAGTTAAGAAAAACATGAACAGTGTCGCCTATGACAAGGACAGGCTGATGCCAGGATTAAACTGGTGCTCATGCATCTCTTTAAGAATACTCTGAAAGCTATGTGGTGTCGGTTTGGGTCCTGTCTGGAGGCTATAGTGGAGACTTAGGGTGGCTTCTTTGGAGGAGCTGTATTCAGCTAAAACATCTTAGAGCTGCACATTGAATTTTGCAAAAACCTCAATTATTGGTCAACCTTTTCTTTCCAAAAGTGTTAAATTTGTATTGTGAGTATTGTGAAAGGTTGGTATGCATGTTGAGGAGAGGGATACTTGTCACCGTTACTTGTATATGTTAGATATACGTGTTCATATTATAATAATAATATATTAAATACTAATAAATTATAATAATACTATTAAATTATAATACTATAATATTATTACTTGTATATGTTAGATGTACGTGTTCATACGACTTTGGATAAAAAGGAATGACAACATTAAGGAAAGTACATTTAAAGGAGTGACATCAAAAGGGAGGATGTTAAAGACTAGATATATTATATAAAAGCAAACATTTATTTAAACAAGTAAATTAATATTTGTACGATGTGTTTTCCGCACATCAACATACGTATAAGTTCTTTGATGTTACCATGTTGAAATCATGATTTAGTTCATTGTATTATTGTTTGTGTCGTCTTACCTTGGGAAAGATGCAATTATTCTGTTGATTGCTGTCTTGCATTTCTACCTTAAAATGAAGGTATACACTTGCTGCGGCAAAAGAAATGTACATCTGATCGCATCAGTGGTTCAGGCAAAAAGAGAGATAGAGAACGGAAGCGGAAAGAAGAATGTGAAACAGGAAGTAGAGACGTTCTGTCAGACAAATCGAAAACTAAGATGAGCAAATAACCGTTGCGTCATTGATGAATGTGTGAGTGACATACTCGTATATCAGTCTGCAAAGTGTGTGTGCGAAATTTGTTTCTAACACTTTTAGATTTATAATTTTATATATTTTTATGAATGTTGGTTGAAATAAGATTTTAGACAATTTACTAAAAGAAATATTTGAATATTTTTTATTTCTGTTAAGAAATCCTACTTGTCATTTTAATTGTTTTAAATGTTTTCATTTAAATATTTTAATTGTTTTTCCTTAACTTTGCCTTTAGATTTAACTACTGCTCTTTCTTCTTTAAAACCTTTACATAGAAAAGACGAATGTGTCTGTCATTCATTAGAAGTGAGATCTGCTTGGGCGTTAAATAATTATCACAAATTCTTTAAGCTCTACCGTTGTGCACCCAAAATGTCCGGGTATCTTATGGATTGGTTCGTGGAAAGAGTCAGAAAGTCTGCGTTAAAAACCATTGTCAAATCGTATGTATTTCAGTACAACTTCTTCCACTTTAATATGTACGACCATCTCTCATCTATCCCTCGTCTTTTCTTTTTTTTTTTTTTTCCTTTTTGATTTTTCTTTAAATTTAAATTTTCTGGTTTATCAGTTCTTAAAAATTGGCAGCAAATTATAGTGAAAAATGCATTTTAGCTTGATTTCATTATTCCAAAACCATATTTATTACTTGAAACTATACTTTAGCTAAAGAAATACATGTATTAAACATAGATATAGTATATATAATATATATAGTAAACATAATATTATACAGTATATATAATATATATAGTAAACATAATATTATACAGTATATATAATATATATTAAACATAAAACAGTAAATTATAGTCTGTTTTAATTGTTTATGCAGAACGTGAACAGAACAAATGATGACTGGGAGGGAAATGAAAAGTAGCCAATATAAATATAGAAGAAAGTTTGAATTTTCTCTCTCTCTTTTTTGAATTACTTAAGGGTTACTGCAACTTGCCAGTCCTGTTCAATTCTAAATGTTGCAACTACACTATAATAGTGAAATTCGAAATTAAAAAAATAAATAAATAAAATAATGGTCTCAACTAACTTTGTCAATTTTAACTAAAATCAAGTATATCTACTTAATTGACTTTATTTAAAACAAAAAAAAGTTTTCAATCTTTACTGTAAATGCTCGCCATATTTCTTCAAGTATACGTGACCTAACAAGGGAAGTAACTCACTTATGCTAAAAACAAGGCATTTATGATTGTTAACACTTTGTTTTCTTTAAAAAAAAAATTTCTACCTTATCGTTTTTCATAACTTTTGGATATATACATTACTGTTACGATAATTAAGTTTGCCTTGATAATTAGTTTGCCTTGAAATTCAATATTAAAAATTTCGAATTTCATTATTATAGTGTAGTTGTTCCATGAAGGAGGGGTAAGTTAGAGTTATCTCCCTTGATTTATTTAAATATTGTTTTGTGTGTATAATTAAACTTGCGAAAGCTTAGGTTTTGTAATGTTTAATTTTTATTTTTTTTTATTCTGCTAAAATATATTCAGTAAAGATAAGTTGTTTGGGGCAATGAAACCTTTCCAAAATCCATTTCTCTAACAATAATTTCCTACCAGTTATTAATATATATATATTATAGTTTATTATAATAGTTGATTCTACACCTGATATTTTTGTAGTCATTTGTCACATGATTTGATTGGTTATGAATTTCTATTAGTTTGTGATGCCAACGACTCTCTACCCCAAAGCCAATCGATAGATAAACCATGTTACACTTGACTGGCTACATAGCTTTCCATTGTGTGAATTTTGTACTTTTTCTACTGTATAGAAAAAAAGAATGGATTATTTCAACAGAGAAATATAATCCCAAAAGAAAGATTTTTTTTTTTTTACTTAATTATTTCAGTATCATTTTTCATGTGAAAAGATTTAATAGAAGTGTTTTTTTTTCTGTCTTTTTCTTTTTTCCTTTCTTTTTCTTTTTTCTTGCTGTCTTTTTCTTTTTTCTTGCTGTCTTTTTCTTTTTTCTTTCCTGTTTTTTTCCTTTTTCTTTCCTGCCTTTTTCTTTCCTTTTTCCTTTTTCTTTCCTTTTTCCTTCCTTTTTCTTTCCTGTCTTTTTCCTTTTTCTTTCCTGTCTTTTTCCTTTTTCTTTCCTGTCTTTTTCCTTTTTCTTTCCTGTCTTTTTCTTTTTTCTTTCCTGTCTTTTTCTTTTTATTTTTTCTTGCCGTCTTTTTCTTTTTATTTTTTCTTGCCGTCTTTTTCTTTTTTCTTGCTGTCTTTTTCTTTTTCTTTTTTCTTGCTTTCTTTTTCTTTTTTCTTGCTTTCTTTTTCTTTTTTCTTGCTGTCTTTTTCTTTCCTGTCTTTTTCTTTTTTCTTTCCTGTCTTTTCCTTTTTCTTTCCTGTCCTTTTCCTTTTTCTTTCCTGTCCTTTTCCTTTTTCTTTCCTGTCCTTTTCCTTTTTCTTTCCTGTCCTTTTCCTTTTTCTTTCCTGTCCTTTTCCTTTTTCTTTCCTGTCCTTTTCCTTTTTCTTTTCTGTCTTTTTCTTTTCTGTCCTTTTTCTGTTCTGTCCTTTTCCTTTTTCTTTCCTGTCCTTTTCCCTTTTTCTTTCCTGTCTTTCCTCTTTGTTTTAGCAGTGAAATTTTCACACTAAGAATTTTTTTAGTTGGAATGGGTGAATTATCACATGGATATGGTGAATAGAATTTTTCTTAATCGATATTGATACAATTTAAGACAACTTTACACATTTCCTCACAACTGCATAATTTTGATAACCATACATTAATTTTTTTTATTTAATTGTGAAATTAAATTTACCAGGATGCATTTTAGTTTTTATTTGGTAAACATATTGCCCATTTTAATTTTGAGGATGAATTACATTGTTATCTTTTGACAATTGAAAAAACTTGGACTGTTTTTAAAATTCTTAGTAAATTCTCATATATTAAAACTGTTAACATTTTGGAGTTTATAAAATTATTGGGTGCAAATAGAGAAGATGAAAACAAAAAAAAATCATAGTTTTATGACAATTTGATTCCAATAATGAATACTACATTAATTACATTTGTCAAAATCCTAATTTTAAGAAAAATTGATAATTTGTTATAAACAAACATAAACTGCAAAGTTAAAAATAAAAACTTCCGACCAATGCTATGCATGCATAAACTAAAAAAATAAAATTAATTTTAAGAGAAATCCTTTCTTGATTAAACAAAAATGTATGCACTACAATCTTTGATAATGATATTTTTTTTGGGGGGGGTAATTAAAATAATTTGTTTTATTGCAGTGATTGTAGTAATCGAACAACAATTTTCGTAATTTTTTATCCTCATCTAATTTCGTCAAAAACACTACATTGTTTTTTTTAGTACATTTTTTTCTGTTTATTTACTGTTGAAAGTTTTTTTAACAAAAAATCAATTTGATGTTTATTATTCAAATTATTTGATTCTTTAGGTTTTCTTTGTTGTAAATCTTTCACTTTCCTATTAATGTAGTTTGTTAATCTTGACTTTTTTGCTTTCTCTTTTTATGTCTTTATCTTTTTTCATTTTTACTGAACACTTCTGGACATCATTATCAGAGTTCAATTTCTTGCAATTTTCAATGTTTCTTTAATTCGATGTTGTTGGTCTTCTGTATATTTTCTTTTTGAAGTTAATGGGAAAATTTTTAATTTTCCAATGTCTTAAATGACTTGACGTCTTATTTACTGTTCTGTTTACTTGTTGACTCTGACACCATTAACTTGACTCCTTATTCTGTAGTAGGTATTATTGACAAAAACTGATGCACTTGAACTTAGTTTTTATGACAACTTTAAAAACTATGTATTTACATTTTAACATTTTCTGGAAAGAGTAAAATCCAACATTTATTAACAAACAAAAATTACTTATAACATAATTTTTTTATTTTTTTAACGGAAACAATCACTGTATTTTGTGAAATCTGAATATTTTATTAATAAATTTTAATTTTACTTTACTGTTAAAAGAATGTTAAAATAGCCATATATTGATAAATAATTATCAAATTTAAATTAATTGTTAAGATATTTCACCAATGTCTTGATATTTATGACTTAGGATATCATAAACTTTCCATGATAGTTTTAGGCAAATAATGTTTTTCTTTTCATTGAAATTTGTCTCAAACACCTTTCTTTTCTTTTAATTTCATCACTTCAAAACCATATTTATTACTGAAAACTATGTTTAAGTTAAAAATGTATATTAAACAATAAATTATAGCCTGTTTCAATCATTTATGAAGAACGTGATGATCTGGAAGAAAATGAAAGGTGGCCAATATAAATCAAGAAAAAAGATTTACTTTTTCTCTCTCTCTCTCTCTCTCTCTCTCGTTTTGGTCCCCTAACAAAGGACCTAGTAAATCACTCGTTTGTTTGTTCATACTTTTCTCAGTAATCACGACTTGGATTTTTTTGAAATTTTTCACAAACATTAGTCATGGTGAAAGTAAATTTTTGCTAGAACAGATTTTCATTATGCATTAAAAATTTTTTTTAGATGAAAACCTTCTTTCCTCAAAATTTCTTTTTAAGGCTATTCTAACAATTAAACATTTAAAGTTTTCTAATAAGTAAATTAATCAAAACAAACAAGTAAATGTCCCTATTTTCTGTAAAAAAAAAAAAAAAAAAAAAAAGGAAAAAAATTGGTTAAACTTGTACAAATTTTGCCAAATTAAATAATTAAACTAAAGTTTTTCATATTTTTTGTGCTATATTTTTAAATATTTTGATTAAGAAAATAAAAATTAACACTATTACATTATTCTGTATAGAAATTTAGACTGCTTTTATTTGTATGAACACTAATTGTTAGAAAAGGTTTCTTTGAAAATTAAAATATTCAGTAATTAAAAAAGAATCCAGAAATTTTGTAAAACATAATTAAAAAATATAATTAAAAACAACTATATTAGCAAAAATCTATTTTCTTTTCACATTATGAATTATTGATATATAATGTTTAAGGATATATTTACTTTTAAGTAAAAATTTACATTTTGTCATGGCAATAAGAATGACATATGGATAACATAGACAAAATCAGACCATACCTATTTCTATAGGAGTCTTTACTTTAAAAACCATTAAATTGTCTTCTCTTTCAGCTGTGAATATTTTCATCAAACCCGGATTTTTATCTTCATCTTAATCTTTTTGCTTTTGCCCCCCCCCCTTCATGGTTTAGTTTTTAAAAATCTCAAAAAATTGCATATTCAGATAACTAATATTTCTTATCTTTGATCATTAATTATATCAATTCCTGTTGGTTCTTAAACATCTACCTATATAATTACAATATCAGAGTACATTAATGCGAATAGACCACAAAAATGACCTTTGAAGTTTATTATTTTACCAATATTTTTAAATTTATTCAACGGTTAAAATTTTCAACGTGAGTGCTATTTATTTTTATCTTAGTTGAAAAAAATCTGTTTCATTAAAAAATAAATGAACATGTTTATAACATTATTGCATAGTTAATTCTTCATGTTAGATTTTTTTGTTTCTAGATAAAAGTGGTTATTGCTATTATTATAAGTGATTTCATGAGACATTGTTTATTAAATACTTAAATAGAATTAATTTGTTTCATTACATAAGAATATCACTTATTATTTTCCTCTACCACATTGCAAACCTTCTTATATGTAAAATATGTGCTCTCTCTGTTAATTTGTTATTGTGTTGTTTTTTGTATTAGTACTGAATGATAATGAAAGTGAACAAATTCATGCAATTATTCTCTTCAGAGATCTTATTTTTTATTCATTTTATTTTCTTTATTCATTTTTTATTTTTATATTCACTTTTTAAATTTTTTTTTTATATTTTCTCAAGTTTTTAATTTTTTTAAAATTTTTTATTCATGAAACAAATCGTTCATTTCACTCTTCTATATTTATTGTACATATTCAAATGAAACCGTGTTTGGATATTTGTTGAGGAATTTTGATTTTATTTTATTTTTCATTTTTGTTGCTCAAATCAACAAAATTGCGTGAAGCAAATTTTGCTGCTCCTTGTTATCTTTTAAAACCAAAGATATTCTTCATGCACATTCGAGTTTCATTGTGCTATTTTTATCTTGGAACAAATCCACTTGACTCCCTTTTAAAACAAATTGGTTTAGTTGGAGTTGAATTGTTTGAATCCAAAATTATCTATTTGTCTGCTCATTATCTCTCTTTTCTTGCCATGGATTAAATAGTGCTATTACAAGTGGGGATATTTCATTTTGTTGAATAATTGAAGTCTCCTTGTTTAATTTCTTTAGATTGCTAACAAGTGATACGCACAAAATATGAAATAAGAGTGAAGGGAGGGCAAACAACACATAAGCAAAAGTGATAGAAACAGTAAAAAAAAAACTTGACATATTAAATTGCAAATTATGGATAATTAGAACAAAAAAAAATTTCTTAAAAGAATATTTAAGCATGTATTTTGTATGATTAAATACAAAATACATGTTTAAGTATTCCTTTGAGAAAATTTTTTTTTGTTCTAATTATCCATAATTTGCAATTTAATATGTCAAGTTTATTTTTATATTATCACCAGTGTGTGTGTGTATGTATATATATATATATATATATATATATATATATATATATATATATAAAATATATTTTAGTCATCGACATACAGACCTGTTTCGTTGTTTCACAACTCATCAGTGCCGCTAGACTAACACCTCTCCCAAGCCGAGGATCGAACCTAGAACCGTCGTGATGACAGTCGGCAGTCCTACCCCTTGACTACGGAATCGGTGGCCGAAATTAACCTGTCCGAACGATTATTTAAATAAACATCGGTCCGCTACTCATAGAGGGCTCAAACGTTTGTTTGTAAACAAATCGCGAGCTTCGCATTATTTCAGCTAAATTAAGTAGCGAGTAAGATAATTTTCGAGAGTGCTCTACCAAAGAGGGGAGCTTTATAAAATATATTTTAGTCATCGACATACAGACCTGTTTCGTTGTTTCACAACTCATCAGTGCCGCTAGACTACACACACACACACACATATTCAATGTCTCTATGTTTCCTATAGAAATAAAGAAAGTTAGAGACTCTACATAAAGTCTAAAAGTGTATTATGTAAAATTTGCTGAGGAAGACAATGGAAGTGTTCCTGAATTTCTAAGGAAGCTAGAAGAGCATAACTCTCTTCAAAAATATCATACTTTTATGAAATTTAAATCGTGTGTACAAAATTTTCTGGGGAAAACCATAGACATGGTCTTGAATCTCCATCTGTTAAATATCTACATGCTCCCACCTGTAAAAGACCTATAGGTACAGAACCCACTTAAAAATCAAATGTATGTATTTGATTTTAATGAAATTTAAAACATGTATACCAACACACTAATTCAGATAGTTTTCCAAGATTTCAGCTTCTTTCGGTTATATTAGAGGGCGAAACAGGAGAAAGGCCATACTAAAAACAATATTATGGTGTCATAAGACATAGTAATAATTCTCATTACACCATAAACATGAAATACGATGAACAGGTTCAATAGAACTGTCTTAAACAAAATCTTGTTTCTGAGATTTGCACTTTTTTTCTTCTTTTTTTAATGGAAAGGTAAGTTGGACATATTTTTTCCCCTCTTGGTGAGTATTTTGTAGTGACGAAATCTATTTTGCTTGATGTGTTTTGATCATTGTCTTTAGCGTCCCCCTCCCTTTTTTTCTTTTCCCTACAGGTAAGTTGCTGTTAGAATGTAATATTTGGTAAAAAAAACATTGATTTTCTTGGGTTTTTTTCCTTTCTTTAAAGCGTAAAACGTCTGCCATGTATTAATCTTGTACCAAGGTTTACAGTTTTGTAATGAGAAATGCTAACCTGTTCTTTTCTTCTTTTTTCATCCTTGCTGACCCGTCCGTTTGCCCTCTTCTCCAAACCACAATACACGTAAACCACGTATTAGGTATCGTCCCATGCTGCAGATAGATTACATCCAGAGTGAGTTGTCGTTTCCTAACCGAGACGACACCGTGCAGTTCCTTGTGGATAAGGGTTTGGTACTAAACGAGGACCACACCAAGGTGGATTGCAAGCAGAGCATGGCAGCAGTGCAGGCGTTGTAGTTTATCAACCTGCTGCCCCCTCCCCTTTTTGAAAAAAAATCGCCATGCTGCCCATTCATCAAAAATAGGGGTGGCAGGGTGCTTTTTTTTTTTCCTTTTTTTTTTTTTTTTCTTTTTTTTTTACCTTTCAGAAATGTAAAAGAAAAAAGAAAATGATTGGAATATCTCAGTGTCAAATTATCGCTACTTCTTAACACGTGTTGGTCATGTCTCGATTCTGTCACCTTATTCCCCTCTGGTGTAGAATTCCGCACGGCCCTCAAGTGTGATTTTCTCTTTCACCTCTGGGTTTTAGCAAAAGCCATTTTCTTTCTTTCTTCATCTTCAAAAACCTCCTTTTTTTTTTTTTTTTTTTTTTCTTCCCCCTGCCCTCCTTTAAGTTTTTCTTTAGTCTGCTAAACCCATTAAAAGCTGTCGTTCATCCACCAAATTTGTATTTGGCTTCCGCCTCCATCAACAAAAGCTCCTCAAACGTGCAAAGTTTCTCTTTACATGTTAATAATGCCCAAAGATTTCTATTTTTTTTCCAAAACAGATATATTCCATATCAGCAGCTCGGACTG
Source organism: Euprymna scolopes (assembly GCF_053919585.1). Classification (NCBI taxonomy): domain Eukaryota; kingdom Metazoa; phylum Mollusca; class Cephalopoda; order Sepiida; family Sepiolidae; genus Euprymna; species Euprymna scolopes. The sequence continues at coordinate 150,093,757 of NC_136490.1, forward strand.
TATATATCCTGAAGATTCCTGAATGCTTTGAAAATCAGAATCTCTGAAATGAGTCCAGTGGAAGATTGTGTGTGAACCCCACCTGTGCCTGTTTGGGGTTAATTTCATGGGTCATCCAAGTGCAATTAGAAAAAAAAAAAAAATGTTTTTTTTTTTTTTATGATTATTCTGCTTATATTTTCAATATGGATCACCCATGCATCTCCATCTGCTCTTCTACTGCCAATTAGCGGCGCCCAACTATTGCCTCAACATCACCATGGTAACCATCTTTTCACTGGATTCCATTTTAATCCTGGGAGTGAGCATCATCACCTCGGTCCCTCACCATTTCAGGACTTTGTTTTTTAAAGGAATTTCACATCGGAACTTTTTCACTTGGAAATGTTTTCTCAACATCAATTGGTCTGTCATCGTCTTTACTGGAGGCCATTCCATTGGATCAAGGATTTACGCAAGTCACCATCTTTCCTTGTTGTCTGTTTGTTAATTCTGGTAGGACCGCCATTCTTGCTAATTTGGGAACATCACCATCAGCATTGTTGAGTCATCTTTCCTAGCGGCATCAGTCGACATCACCACCACCACCACTACCGTCAACCCTAACCCTCCTAAATTGAAGATGTGTCGGGTAGGTAACAACTGCCAGCAACTCAGGGACTCTTTCTTTCTTGCTATCTCTCTTTCTTCTCCGAGCTGCATCATTTCTAGAAAAAAGAAAATTGTTGTAAAGATCTCGATTTCTTTCGTATTTATTGTAAATACAATTTGTTGAAATAAATCTGTACAGGTTTATGAATTCCACACTGATAAAGTTTCTTTTCTTCACGATTTTGTCACTGAAACAATGTTAAGCTCTCTTAATCCTTCTGCTGTGCGAAATGAATTTACACCACAGATTGAGTGTGTGTGGGGGGGGTCTCTTTTTAAAGAACATCTTTCAAGTTTTTCAGACCTACATGATGTGGCAAAACTATGACAGTTGGTACAAAAAGCCAACATTTGATTTTTGAAACTTGAAATTTCAGATGATCCTGTGAGAATGGGCTATATTTTATTTTTTTGATCGTTTGTAAATAGATGTTTTGTGTTGTATTTGAAATTAAGTTTCCAAAAATGATCAAATCTTAATATAATATGCATCGGGCGCATTTGAAAGCCAAATCCCAACACAATATTAAGAAAATAAATATTTTACTTGTTTGAAATTTATAATTTAAATTTATTTTGGAGTCAAACTCCATCCTCAGTATTTTGTACATCTTCTTCTTCTTTCTTGCCATGTTGTAAAGTTGGAGAAAAGTGTGATTTGCCTTTCAAACGCAGCTGATGCATATTTTAGTTTATTCAAATTAAATCAATGCCTCTACAATGGAACTCTTACCTCTGACATGATCAAATCTCATTTTAAAATTTTTTTCAAAAATCAAGATCTTAAACGCAAATACAACTTAAGATAAAATAACATACAAATGTACTTCGCTGTGTGTCTATTTAAACAGCTGGAACATTCTGGATTATTTTAAAATTTTTATTAGCAAGAAATGTCATTTGTGAATGTTCTGAAATGACACCAACTGACCTCCTTCACAAGGAAAAAGCACCAACATTGCTACAAGGATGGTGCAAGAAGAGTAATGTTGTCCAAAAACCACCACACATTGTGTCCAGTTTCACTTGCAAAAGAAACCAAGACAAAGAATAGAAAATAACTTCAACTTGGGTTTTGCATTCATTTTGCATTCATTTACATAATATGCATCCGTGCTATGTTACAGTGGCTTGCAATGGTTAAAGCTAATATGTGCTGAGGAATCTGCAGCAAACAGACCTTGATGAGCTGCCTTTACTTGTAATGTGAATTCACTTGAAGCTGACTCAACCGATCCCAGGTGAATGTCGTCATAAGTACAAGTATTCTTTCTGAATATTTATCAGCAATCGTGAAACATTTTTTCTTTGACACATTAACGCCCATTTTTTTTTTCTTTCTTTAGATAATTTGTATGGTACTTATGTTTATTTTTTTGCTTCAAAATATTACATGAAATTGTTATGAAATGAATTCTACCTATAATCTAATATACGCAGATATTTAGTATTGATTAAAAATATTTCTGAAAAAAACAAAAACAAAAAAACTAACTGTGCAGTCAATATTAAACATTTTATGTATGCTCCTTAAAAAAGGATATGGGCATTAATGGGTTAAAAGAAAATTTGATGAAAACTTATAACTTATTAATGTTTCTCCTGCAAATGAATAAAAAAAAAAAAAGGGGCAGACATGAACCCGTACTGCGAAGTGGGGAAAAAAGCCTGACGTCTTTGCTGTTATGACCACCACCAAACCGGAAGTGACGTAGGTTTAAATTAAGGCTAGACAATCAAAAAGTACCCTGTATATCAAATTTCGAGTCTGTAGACTTAAAATTGACAGTTATTGCGTAGGGAAATGTACACAGACACGTTCACTTTTTATAGATATAATAAAGTAAAAAAAATATGTATACATAAATATATATGGAAACAATTTTGTGTTTACTGTAAACTTTTTATGCAAGTATAAATCATGTAGAATATCTGCATGAATATAATTACACGTAATAGTTAAGTCTAGATGATCATCCCATAAGAAAACCGAAAACACTTATAGGGAATTAAAATGTTTAAAAGAATATGCAAATTAGCTAGATCTTTCCCTAGTGAATGCAATATATAAGGAAATTGTATTTTCTTTTTAAATAAATAGAAAAGCGTGTTTTTTAATATGAATATCAATACACAAAAGAAAAACAAATTTATAGGAGTATATATAGATTATTCGATAAGTATATACATCAATTGGGGTGTAGGAAAAGTGAGAACTCATACCATGGTATTTCGAAGCCTAATGCTTCTCATCAGGAGAGGAGAGGAGATACTAGGTAACATAAGAGGAATGTGATGTCTAGCGATAGTTAAATTAGGAGTGAAATAAAATATTGAGGCTGTTTGGAAGACCTACACGCATATATGTACATACATATATATATATATATATATATATATACACACACACACATATGTGTGCCAGCAGCATTCACTTTGTATAAGTTGAACTGGCTTCCTCCATCGGAAGTTTCATGGCAATATCAAATTCACAAGTCACATATGACATCTTTGTTCCGTGATGGGTGCAGTTTATCTATATTTTCTGTAATCTTTTTTTTTTTTTTTTTTTTTTTTTAAGTCGAATTCTAAATAAGAACCAAAAGATTTTCTCATTTCTCACACGATAAAATTATTTTTATAATATCTCTACTATTATATAAAAGGAAGTTTGTGTGTGTGTAAGTTCATTCCCTATGGACTCGTAAACGGCTAGGTCAGTTTTTCCTTTTTTGAAATTTCGCACAAATGTACAGTGTTTTAGGTTTTGTATGTTTGTATGAGAATGTCATTGATAAGTATCAAGAATTGAAAAATCAAACAAAATAAGGAACAGGCAATTTTGACTAAAATTAACACCTTATACAACTTACCATTATCATACAAGCAGAAAGGCCTGACATATAAATCAACACTAGCCTCTTTGATATGACAGAGGGTGTGTGTGAATTGAACACAATTTAATTTGACTTTTGCTTTTTAAACTTAAATTGAAGCCATTATCACCACACAAGTAGAAAAGGTCCAGCATATAAAATCAATAGTAGGTCCTTTAATATGACAAGTGTGCGTTTAAAATAAATGTTTTTTATTTAGAGCACAATATAACCATTGTTATATAGTCAGGTGGAAGATATAAAACGTGTCATGTTGTATGTGAATATATTCCATAACAACGTACACGTTTAATAGTTGGGTTTTATATTTTATCTGTATATTCATGTACGTGTAAATGCGTGTATGCGTATATGTTGTATTATTTAGTTGATTGTCTAGTGTGTATATTTTAACATTTCTGCAATAGTTCTAACAGGAAACGATTGACATGGACATATCGAAACAGTTGTAGACAAGTTCTTATTTCAACACATACCGGAATTATTTATGAACATTTATTCTCACGATCTGGCCGGCATTTTCAGAGATTACATGTTCTTTGCATCTTGACTGTTCGAAGTGACGCCACTTCCCATGTCATCTGTTCTCTCTGATGCCCAGCTAACGACTCCTAGAATCTCCCCAAATCTACATTACGTTTCTTTACGTCACCTCATTACGTGTCTCAGAACAACACAATCTAGTTTACATCTATTTTCACATTCCTTTTGCAATATTATTATATATCAATCAATTTTTTCCCCAATTTAATTGTTTATTTTTCTAATTATAATAATTGATCCAGTGACCCCGCAGTCGCTCAAATCAACTAGTAATAATAATAATGTTAATAATGTTTTGACCCTTGGCCTTGCTTGCCACAGTTAACAGATACTTTTCTGTCTCTGTCTATCCTTGTGGCCATGTCACTAGTAAGGGTGCTGGAGGTAAACGTTTCGTCTGGGCTGACGTTATCCGCCCGATAGTCAGGGACCCGAACCTTGGATTAACCAGTAAGGAGGCTGTCCTATCAGCAGGTGCAAAGTACCGGGGCTGCTGTATTGCCATTTGGTGAATGGATTCTGGACCATGCAGTAGTCTCTGGTGGGACCTCTCGGTGCCATATTAGTTGGGTAATTGTTATGGCTTTACTTTTTTATGTGCTACAAAAAAAAAAAAAATTCCTGTCTTTTTCTCCCTTACTTTCCCTCTCTGTACTGCTCTAACCAAGTATGCCGACCTGTTCCACAAATCCCAAAACCTCAACATGAAACATCTCCAGAAAAAAAACTCTAATAAACTTAGAACCCCATCTTCCAACGTAGACCCCTACTACCATGTGTCCTTCTCCAACATCAGGGGTCTACGTCCCAACCTTCCAGAGGTTGAAACCCAATCACAGGAGACAAAACCGCACATATTCTTTCTAAGCGAAACTGGAATAGGGCCAACCACTTCTCTAGATGAGTTCATAATTAACGGATACTCTAATTTAACCTCTAAATCTGACACCCAAGATCGCCATGAGCATGGAATATGTGCCTACATTAAAGATGGCTTCCCATGTGGCAGGGATATCTCTAGAGAAGATCCTAATTTACCTTATATGTGCTTTCGGGTTGCACTTGCTTACACCACTGCATTTATATTTGCCCTCTATCGGGCCCCACAACAGCGGAGTTACTATCTTTAAGAGCATATCTGAGAAAATAGACCACATTTTGTCTGCACATCCCTCGGCTAACATCCACATCTGTGGTGACTTCAACGTCCATAACGTGGAGTGGCTGACCCACTCAAATAAGACAGATGATGAGGGGAGGTTCTGTCATGATTTTGCCATTGCTTATGACCTCACTCAGATTGTTCGCGAGCCCACCCGTGTGCCCGATACTACAGGTCAATATGCAAGCCTCATAGACCTTTTTCTCTCAACTTCCCCTGAGCTATGTTCATATTCCGTTCTTTCTCCTCTAGGATCCTCTGACTACTCCGTCGTATCAGTTAAGATAAAAATGAAATGTAATAAGTCTCCAGACGTACCCCTCCACCATACTGTATACCGATATTCCATGGCTGACTGGGATAGCTTCCGTACATTTATATCTGATCTACCTCTGCATTCCATGTTTAAAAAGGATGTGTCCTCTATAGTAACAGACCTGACCGAATGGTTAATTGTAGGCATAGACCGATTCATACCATCTAAAATATTCCAACAAAAACCCAATAGCCAGCCATGGTTCTCCCCAGAATATGCTGATGCCATCGCGCACAGAAATCACTTTTTTCCATAGCTACCAACGTAATAGATGTACTGAGACTAAAGCTGCTTTCAGGATTGCCAGCAACCACTGTAAAAGAGTAATAAAAAATGCAAGAGAGCTATATGTCCAGTCTGTTAAATCCAAAGTAGCTGATCAGTGGCTTGGTTCCCACCAATTTTGGCAAATAACAAATAGGATCCTGAACAGAAGTGTGTGTTCTATCCCAACCATTATCAATGGACCTGAGGTCATCTCGTCAGCTTCAGACAAGGCCAAACTATTTGCAAAGAACTTTGCAGCTAATTCTACCCTATGCGACAAAGACCATCAACTCCCCATATTTCCTCCTATAACACAGAACACGCTAGGTAACAAAGATATCTGTGCATGAGGTCGCCAAGCTAATCAAGAACCTTGATTCCAGTAAAACAACTGACCCTGACGGCATCCCAATTATAGTGCTAAAAAAGCTTCAACCAGAACTTGCTCCCATACTTACGAAACTGTTTAAGCGTTGCTTTAAGGAGAAGTGTTTTCCAACACCCTGGAAAACCTCATCAGTATGCCCTGTATTTAAGAACTCAGGTGATAAGTCATCTCCCTCTCAGTACAGACCAATAAGTCTCGTGTGTGTTATGAGTAAGTTGCTGGAATCCATACTAAATAGAGAAATAGTCAACCACCTCACCAGGAATAACCTTAGTGACACGTAATATGATTTCAGTTCTGCAAAATCTACCGCAGATGTGCTAACAGTTATATTTCATAGGATTAGTGAATCTCTTGACAAAGGCTTCCTTTCTAGGGCAATTGCTCTTGACATATCAAAGGCCTTCGACAAGGTATGGCATAAAGGTCTACTTCACAAGATTTCCAGCTACGGTATAACTGGAAATGTTCTCTCTATCATTAAATCATTTCTCTCTGATAGGCTCATAAGAGTAGTGGTTGATGGACAAAAATCAGAGGTCTGCAGTATTAATGCTGGCGTCCCTCAAGGGTCCATCCTGGCCCCAACTCTCTTCCTGATCTACATCAATGATCTCCCAAAACACATACTTAAATCATTCGTTGACATCTATGCTGATGACACGACCATCTACGGCAACACATCAAAGGCTGTAAATGACAAAGTTCTCTCTGATCTCGAGCGCGTGGTTCAGTGGGGGAGACATAGCTGGTTACCTTTAATGCATCTAAAACCAAACTGCTATCTTTACATCATCAACGCTCTGATCCCCGTCTGGCATCATTTGAAATGGATGGCTCTCGTCTAGGAGAAGCCCCATGTTTTGACAAGCTTCTGGGCTTGACCTTCACTCCTGATCTGAAATGGAACACGTACATCAAGTCTGTTGCTAAGGTCGCTGGAAAGATGGTGGGATCCTTCTACCGCTCCAGAAGATATCTCCTACTGATGCAATTCTCTATCTATATAAAAGCCAAGTATGTCCAAGGATGGAATACTGCTGCCATATCTGGGCAAGGAGCTGCTAAAATAGCCTATCCTGCCTTGACAGAGTACAAAATAGACTTTGTGGCTTAGTGGAGGATGCCCTTTTCTCTTCCCTGCAACCTCTCTCCCACAGAAGAGATGTTGCGAGCCTATCTTTGTTTTATCGTTATTTCCATGGCAGGTGCTTGTCTGAACTCTTATCTCTGGTCCCCCCTCGCCTATCTTTTACGAAAAACACCCGTCTAGTTGACTCCACTGTCAAAAACTTTCCCCACTCTTTATCTATGCCTAAATCAAAACGTAGATTCCATGAACAAAGCTTCTTTCTTAGAACTGCACACCTGTAGAACTCTGTTCCGTCTGCCTGCTTCCCACCTGAATACAACCTGGATGTCTTCAAGTCCAATGTAAACAAATTCCTGATGAACCGCCCCCTTAAGTAGACACTTTATTAAATCTCCACACTAACGTACTGTACTTACAATAACCCTTATCCCTGAGTGGCTTCCAGGCCTTGATAAGTGGTGACCACTTTGTAAAAAAAAAAACTATACTATGATCACAGCCTTTCACCCCAATTTTCAAAAATGTACAGCATACATTTTTCCTATAAGCCCTATTCTGTTTTTTTTTTTTTGTTTTTTTTTTCCATTAGTTTAATCTCCTAGATTTCTACCTCACTGGCTAACGAAAAGGTTAAGCTCTATTCACACAAAAAAAAGTACCTCCCCCCCTTTTTTCTTTCAGTCAATTAACTGACTCTCCTAATTTTATTCAGACCGGAATCTCCTCTGATCTCATGACATATCTCATTTTTAATACTATTCTTACGCCTCACCAGGGTAAGAAAAATCTATTTCTGAAAAAAAAATTCCATCTTAGTCATTTAATCAACTGGTCTTATGACATTTCCTTGGTATAGGTTACTCCTCCTACAACCGAAGGCACCCTGATCTATTCGTGCCATTATCCATGAAGACCTCTTTTGCCTGTCCACGTCGACAATATCTCGTCAACTAAATTACTTTTTCTTCCCTTGGGTGTTAATATTTTTAGCCTTACGTGCTTTCTTAATGTGTATATATTTTTTTTATCTATTTAATTCCCTAATCTTTACTTACTTAGCTATTACGTATTGGTGATATGTTTTACTTTCACATCTACTTATCATGAGTGATTCGTAACAATGGCCATATCTGTCATTACCTCTTCTGCCCTTTATGCCATGTCAGGGGGCATTTCATTTGCTCCCTGACGCTGGACAGAAATATCTTCTGTTCTGCTATATTGGAAAAACTTTTTTCCAGGTTGGTAACCGCGGCTGCCTTTAAGCTTAGCGGAAAATATCGAATTTCCACACATGAAGTACTCCAATTTTTCTCCATCTTGACTCTACTCGAAATCAACGGAAATCCTAATTAAAAAAAATCAAAAAAAAGAAAAAAAATCGAATCACTCCACGATAACAGTAAATAACCATCTACGTAAATTTATTTTGTCTACCCCTTTAAATTTCTAAATATACTAGCTGACCATTTGTTAAAAAAAAAATATTCAACCTTATCTACTGTTCTTTCTTTTCTGATGTAATCTCTGAAACACATGTAACATGTAGAAAATACATAAGACAACAAATTATACAATATATAATACAATACAAAATCATCAATACACATTTTTCTATCCTAACATTCAACACTAATCTCTAAGTAAATTACATAAAACGATCTTTGCCCAGTTCTTTAAAATAAGAATTGTCTAATTAATGCCATTTAAAACTGGAAAAAACAATGTTCACAATTTTCAGAAACTGCCCATTGCTTCTGACCCAAAAAAAGCAATTTCTTCTTTTTTTTTTTTTTTATACAACATACAGTTCAAACGAGCGATGGCCACTTCTTTTATAAACTTTTATGCATCAGATGTAAACACCGTCAACCATGATTGACACAAATCCAAAATAATCCGATGCATTCAACTGTGTGTGTTTTAGTTAACAAGTTCTTTGTCTTTTTCTTTTTCGGCGCATCATTTATTTTAAACATAACGGAATTTTTTTTCTTCTAATTTTTACATTGAGTGATATTTTTCTTCTGTTCATGAGATTTTCTTTTATTTTTAAACATTCTATTTTCTTAAATATTTTCAACATATAAAGTTTTACGTATGTGTGTGTGTGTGCGTATGTATTTTTTGTTTTCTTTCTTCATAAAAGATCATGCGTGTATATGTGTTTTTTTTTGGTGGGTTTTTTTTTCAGACATATTGTGTTTGTATGTGTTTTTATTTATTTATTTATTTTTTTCTTGACACAAAATCTCCATTCCATTTTCAGGACCTGCTCTCCACATTGTATTTTTCTATAACCCAGGTTCGATATCGCATCATCGATGCAAATTGGTCTATGGCCACCAAAAAGGGATATGTTATATGATCAGGTGGGAGATATATATTATAAAACATGTCATGTTGTATATGAATAGATTCCATAACGACGTACATGTTTAATAGTTGGGTTTGATATTTTATCTGTATATTCGTGTATGTGTAAATGCGTGTATGTATATGCGTCGTATAATTTAGTTAATTGTCTATATTTTAACATTTCTGTAACAGGAAATGATTGGCATAGACGTATCAAAACACTTGTAGACAACAGTTCTTTTTTAACAGATGTAAATAACACAACACATACCTGAATTATTTATGAACATTTATTCTTATGGTCTGGTCGGAATTTTCAGAGATTACACCTTTACATCTTGGCTGTTCTTTATATCTTGACTGTCCGAAGTGACGCCCCCCCCCCACATCATCCGGTCTCTCCGATGTCCAGCTAACGACTCCTAGAACCTCCCCAAATCTACATACATCACCTGTTTCTTTACATCACATCATTATATGTCTCAGACCAACCTGATGTAACCCCAACCTAGTTATTTGTTTATGCAAACCCAAAATCATGTTTACATCTATTTTCACATTCCTTTTGCGATATTATATCATTTTTTCCCCAATTTAATTATTTATTCTTGTAATCATAATTAATCCAGCGACTCATCGTCGCTCGAATCAACTAGTAATAATAATAATGTTTTGACCCTTGGCCCTGCTTGCCACAGTTAACAGATCACAGCCAAAAGGGTCATAACATTACACCATGATACTTGATATTTGCATTTTAAACTTTAATTCAAGCCATTAATTTTATAAAAAACTATGTCTCTACAGTGCAATGTAAACTATAACATATTGTGGACTAAGTAACTACGAGGAGGATTGAAAAATGGGTGCTTTTTACCAATTTCAATGGCAATAAAATATAGGAGGGTGAAACATTTGTTAATCCTCATTTATTCCCGGATAACAGCGGGGTCTCCCTGCTAGTTTTATTTAAATAAAAAATTTTTTGTCTCAACTTTTAAAAAAAATTTAATACAATGTGGATTTTGTCTCATTTCAAAATAGAAATCTCATGACTCATCAATTCCTAGGGTCTGATCTCATGTCAACGGCACCAATTATGATGTTGACAGTCACAGTCTTTAATCATTCAAACACTACCGAGTTTGAATATATGGTTAAGTGGCAGTTTTAGTCATTTAGAACTGCTCTAAAGCTTCACCGTTCACTCATTTTTCAACCAAATTTCAAACAATCATTACAGTTTATAGATCACCTTCTCAGCTATCTTGTGAAAAATTTTCAATTTTCATTCAGTAAAATAAAAGTTATGAATTTTCTGGTGTTCAAAATGGTAAAAAAAAAAAAAAGTGGTGAGCGATGCTTTTTATGATTGGTTTCCATAGCAACCACATCACTTCAGCGACTACTGTTGCTACCAATTCACTGCTGTTGCAAGACAAGTAACAAGTGAAATGGAGAATGAAAGCATGAAAGGGAGATAATTGGGGGATTTTATTGAAAGCAGATGAGTGGCATACATTGTTATTACATATGTGTTTATGGGGGCAAAAAAGACAGAAATTAAACAAAGAACAAGTGAATTTATTGGAGGCCTGGAAAAATCATGGATTACAATAGAAAAATGCGAGCATGAAAAGTAAAGGACTAGTTGTTAAAACTGGAAAAGAAAAGGACAAGAAAAAGATATCAATTTATAACTTAAAATTAATTCTTAATGCTGTAATATTTTAAGTTATAAATTGATATCTTTTACTAGAATATCTTGTCCCCTTCCCCCAATTTTAACAACTAGTCCTTTACTTTTCCATGTTTAAGCTTAATCATCTTGCATTTTTCTATTGTAATATATATATATACCGAGCTCTGGTACATGTTACCATTGTAATAACCCTTCACGATCACTACGTCTAATAAAATCCAAAGTTCATTCAACCAAACAACAATTCCAGTCGATCATCTCTTCAGCTAAAATGATCGCTCATCCATGTTGCCTTCACTCTCTAAATGATCACCTGTTCATGTTGCATTGTTGTGCTGCCTCCACTCTCCTAAGGATCGCTTGTCCACATGGTGTTGTTTACTGACCTCTGCTATCAAAATGATCACTGCAATAGAAACTTTGTCAAACGAAAAAGAAAAGTCTGTTTGTTCCAAGATATGTGTATCGTGTAGATAACTAGCGGGACGGGGATTTTGCCCAGTTGTAAAATACGCTTAAATATGATATTTTAATTTGTCCAAATTTTATATATTATTAGCAGTGGTGGGACGATTAATCGGAATCGTTAATCGTAAGAATTGTGTATTTTGGGAGGTATCGGAATCGCATCGTTAAAAAAATACCTTAATTTTCCGATTCCTTCATTACGATCCTTTTAGTCTGATGTTGAAAAAAAGAAAAAAATTTCCTGATATTTCTAACCACAAGAGAGAAACGTAGCATGTTATAAAAAGAAACCAAAGAAATTCATTATTAACAGGGCAATGCTTAGTGCCCCTCCCTTACAAGGTTCATTCATTTAGATCTATTGTAATCAAAACTACAAAAGAGTTAACTTGAAAAGAAGTATGCAGGGCTCTACATTGCAAGTAAAAATTAAAAAAACGCTTATCCTTTTGGCAATTGTTTTTTTTTTACTGACAAATCTTCTAATACTGAATGAAAATGCTTTTTCAACTTATATTTTCTTAAAATAAAACGAGCAAAGTCAAATTATTTAAACAGTAAAAGGTTTAATGGAACAATATACTTTTTTCTTTTTTTTAAAAGAAGGCTTTTGAAAAAAATATCTCTAAAATGAAATTGATCACGTTGTATTATTTCGCAAAGTTTTGACAGTAGTCGGCTTCTTTTAAAGTTTAAAAAAAATCGACCCCATACCTATCTCTTCCAAACCTAAAGTTATTAAATAACCCCTTCGTTAATTTAAGGGTAATTAATTCAATTCAGTCAAGTTTTGTTTTTTTTAATTTCATTGAAATAAAATCCATTATTTTATTTTTTTTTTTTCCCCAGAAAGATAAAACCCTGAATTTGATTATATTAAAAGCAGAATAATATAATCTTTTTTCTAGAATTTTAAATTGGAAATTAAGTGTTTTGCGCATTTTTTTGCCGAACGAAAAAGAAATTAATATGTATATTTTTAAAAGGTTTTGTAATCAATTAATTTTTATGTCTAAATAATATTTACGATTAATTAAATAATTTCATTTTAAAAAGTATTTATAAATAGAATTTTACTTAAGACTTATAGTTTAGCAATATTGAACCGCATCAACCATGTGTGAATTGAACACAGCCAACCAAAAAAAAAAAATTCAAAAGAAAATGCATATTTGCATTTCATTATGTAAACTTTTATACATTGGTTTCAAAAATTAAATTCTATAAGTTTTTTTGGGGTTTGTATTACTATACACAGATTCGAAAAAGTTGTCAAAAAACAAATATATAACAAATAAATGTTATCAAAGGCAAGAGAAGTTACTTTTCTACCAAACTGGATATATTTTTTGTGTTTTTATTTAATGTAACATATTTATTCAGCTCGAAAAACATGCAATGTTTACCGATGTATTGGACAATTCAAAATGGCGGCCGACTCTCTCTTAAACACAGTAAGTTCGGGAAAAGGTGTTAAATAATAAACTAGACAAAATACTATTAAAAAACACCGAATATATGTCAACCTATGTCACGGTAATATATATTGAGCGAATTTCTAACAGTATTTTGTCTAGTTTATTATTTATAATACCTTTTCCCGAACTTACCGTGTTTAAGAGAGTCAGCCGCCATTTTGAATTTTCCAATACATCGGTAAACACTGCATGTTTTTTTGAGCTGAATAAACATGTTAAATTGAATAAAAACACGTGAATTATATCCAGTTTGGTAGAAAAGTAACTTCTCTTGCCTTTGATAACATTAATCTGCTATATATTTGTTTTTTGACAACTTTTTCGAATCTATGTGTACAGTAATACAAACCAGTTTTTTTTTGTTAACTACCGGTTGGTACAATTTACCGCCCCATCCCTTTATATTTTTGTCTTTTTGTCTTTTTTAGCGGATTATTTTCAATTAATTATCCAAATAAGTGACTAGCTTTAAAACAAAATTTAATAGTAAATTATTTGTTTAACGATAAACTGAATTTTCTAATATGGCCCAAAGTCCAAAAAAAGTCTTGCATGGAAACTTTTTGAAGTTGATGAAGATGATGAGTTGAAAGCCATTTGCAAAGTCTGTCAAATTAAAATATCGCGAGGAATAAAACATATCTATCTAACATGACCACAACCAACATGTTAAAACATTTAACTATGAAGCATCCAAATAAATTGGAGGAGCAAAATAAAAAAGAAAAGGAACAAAAAATTACCAACTAGTCACTCAGAGCAGTTTTATTAGTGAGTGTCTTTTTTTTTTCTTTTTTTTTTTTTGCCTACGTCACCATCTAGGTGTCACCAATTTTTTTAACCCTCCTTAACTTCAAAGAGTAAATACAATATATACAACTAAAAAAATAATTTTTAAAAATTCTGATTCTATTCATGAAAAATTCTTTTAACTAGAAATTAAAACTTAGGTAAAGATAGCTGACTGACAGCAACAGGAGCACTAGTTAACTACTGAACCACGTGGAAAGGTGTGGGGGGGAGGAAAAAAAAAAGGAAATTAAATGATAATAAATTATGATAACCGTCTTTGAAAGGCACTAAACTCCTAAAATTTACTTATTTAAAATTTTAGGCGGCACTCCCCGGCGATTTTAAAGCACTCTCTCTCTCTCTCTCTCTCAAAAGATTTAATTTTTAAGTTTGGGAAAGATATTTATTATAACCGAATTCCTGTATGAAGACTGGATCTACTTTATTGGACGTTAATTTGTGAGATAAGTAATTTTTCAATGTTTAATATGTTTTTAAAGTTTCAATTATCAATTAAATTTTTTTAATTGCGTTTATTTTTCAATTTATTTAAAAAAAAACAGGGTTTTAAATGTATTTTTCAAGGTAACAAGCCTCGAAAAAAGTCTAATAAAAAAAATCACTTAATTTTTAATTTCGACAACCCTGAGAATTTAATTATTAAAAAAATATTGAAATGTGACATTTTTTTTATTTAACATTTCTATTAGTTCAATTAATTTTCTTTCAATAATTCATTTCACTCAACAAACTTCACCATTTTTTTTTTTTAATCTTTTTCTGTAATTTTGGTAATTATGTTTGCTCAATTTTATCTAGTATTTCATTTGTTTTTTTATAATGGTATCATTTTTATATGTGTTCCTTTGATATACCCTATTTCAAAATTAGTTTGGCTAAACTTATTCTTCATGTTAGAAACAACGTGTAAAAGCAATGAAAAAGTAAGAAAAATATAATAGGTGTTAGCTACTCCTTGTGAATTATGGCGGTCTGAAGAACTGCCGTCACAAATACAACTATCAATAGCCAAACAAAAAATCGTTTTTGAAATTCCTTTAATTGTAACTTTTCGCTATACCTACCTTTTGGTATAAAACACAAAAACTTTTGATTAATGGTATTTCTCATATATGGTCGTTAACTTTGAAAAGGTTATTTTGTATCTACGGCGCCATGTCACGTGGTATATTGTTTTTTTTTCATTACGCACGTTCATTTATAAATTATTAAATTAAATATTTATCTTTTTTATATTTAATTAGTATATATTTTCTTTCTCTTCCGCTATATTTTTTTTATTTAATTCATTAAATCTGTTAATTATGAGGACCAAAATAATGAATCGTGTGTATTTATTCTCTAATTTTCTTGTTTTTTTTTTCTGTTATATAAATTCTATTTTATTTGTTTTTTCTCTGAAGGATAAATTCTATTTTCTTTGAGTTTTTTTTTCTGTATTCCAATTAAGTAAAATAAATTTTCTCTAAAATAAATTTTGCTAATTTTTCCGTTTAGTTTACTATATAATAATTTTATTTAAACCAAAACACGACAGTGTAGACATAAAATATCTCTTCCAAAGTTAGGGAACTACCGACCATAAGTATAAAACTACCTGGTATATTTCAAAACAATAATTCCCTAGGAATCGTACTTGGTATCGGAATTGTTAATCAATATTTTCCTGGAATCGGAATTGGAATCGTATAAAAATTAGGAATCGTCCCAACACTAATTATTAGAGTCGTGATTTGGGTGCCATCAGCTAGAATTAAAACTGAAAGAAAAACCAACATTCAAACTGTACCAACGTAATACTCATGAACTAAGATGAATGTACAAAAATGTATAACTATTATTTTCCAATTTTAACTAACTAAAAGACCCAGAAAAGAACGGTCCATAAAAAATCCAATCATTTGAGGCGCTTAGCGCTGCTCTGTGACTTAGTTTCAGAAGAAATAGAGTTTGAAAATACAGAGATTGATAGACAGACAGACAGATAGACAAAGTGAGTTTTATAAATTAAATTAATGATTTGAAATAATTTGTACAAATTTTTTTTTCTTTTGTGAACAGAAAAACTATTTGTGTTTCTTTTTTTTTTCCTCTCACTTAACCTGCCGAAGTTTCAGCCAACTTGTTAGGAGTAATTGCTGATATTTTTAACGAGGGAAGTTTTTCTCTCTTTTGCTAATTTTTCCAGCGGATTGACGTTGGAATACTTTGATTTAATTCCCCCTTCCTGTGAATGACAAATAAGGATTTTCTCTTTACATAAGTAGTCGGGTATCTTTTCCTTTTTCAAGAGACTTTTAGTCAGATGTATGGGTCTGGGGCTATTGGCTTTGTTTTTTTAGAAGGGCTGGATATCTGGTCAGTTCCTCACCCAACTGTTGTGCTTCTTGCTCTTTTTTCCTCTTGTTAATAAAATAAAAAAACTCACTCCCTCATGCAGCCCTTTTTATATCAAAGTAGGTTAGGGCTGTAAGACACAACTCCCTTTAATAATTAGGGCTATACTAAGAGCATATTCTTATTTTTACTCTTAAGTATATACCCGACACAGTTAAACGAGAACCACATCACTATCTAAAAACGTAAGATATTAACTGATATATACTCGAGAGTCAAAATAACGAAAAGAATATTTTCTTGTCATAGCCCTATTAATAACCAATCAAAGCTAGCAATGCAATTTTCCCACTAGGAGCAATTTGTCAATGCTAATTACTCATTTCTTGCTTTTAGGTCAAAGTAATCATCTTCAATTCCCATGAGTGAAAATCACATCAGGGTCATCATAGATCCATCTAGTCAATTCAGATAACATTGACAACAATACAATTCTCAATAGACAACTGCCATTCACTTCTGCCCGGGTAGTTAACTGAAGTCAAAACTTGGATTCTAGAACGAAGACGTTTAGTTCTCCAGCCTTAGTTATTTATTGCTCCAATATTGAACTATTAACAGATTGGGTAGAAATGACACAACTTTAAGCTATGAACGCTAAATTTTGCGCACGTGCAAATGTAACAGCATGAGTTATGGCTTTATTCAATTTACTTCCACCAAGGTCAACTGCTTTTTTTTCTTTTTTCCAATTTTGACCCCTTCAGCTTTATGAATGTTAAAAACAAAAACTGAAATTATTCAACAGGCCCAAATCCTCTATATATCAAGTTTCAAGACTGGAAACCAAAACTTCAGGAATTTGGTAGAGATTTCCTCACACGCACAAAGTCACTTTTATATATTTACTAGCTGGACCTGTGTACCAGTGTTATCCATTGGAAAGATGGCACAAAGCCAAAACATTTTATTGATAGAACCCCATCCCATCAAAAACAAAAATTGATTTCATCATAATTAATAATTGGGGTCCCAACTGTTAAAAAATAAATTTTAAAAAGCACACTAATTATCTTAAAATAAATGCACTTCCATCCCCTATAATAGAAAGTAAATAAAAATTGTTTAAAGAAATATTTTAAGCAATTGTGAAATAAAAAGAAATGTTAAAAAGCGTGTTATAAAAAAAATTTGCATATATGCATGACCTTCACCAAATAAAGGAAATTAATGAATAAAGACTGATTAAATTATGCCTTCGTAAACAATCCTGAAACCATAGGTCCTGGTGTTTTTGCATTGAATGAGAAATCCTTATAGATTAAGATAATTTCTTTTTGTTTATCTGAAGTAATTGATAATGACCTGGAATGGAAACTCGCATATCCGGGTTGGTAGATCATGTAAGGAAAAATAAAATATGTACAAAAAAAAAAAAAAAAAAATTGTTAAAAATGCAGTTGATGCAAAGTGTGATGAAAACTGTATAATGACCATAAAAAAATGTGCAAGACCCTATCTATGTAAAAATAGAAAATGTCTGCAAAGAAATATTATAAGCAATCCTAAAACCATTTTTGTTGTCTTACAATGAGGGAGAAATCCTTCTAGACTGAGATTGGTATAGTTTTGTATTTATGAAGTGGTCTCTAAGCTAAAAATTGAAGCCTACCTATTACGAAGAAATGTCGAAAAGCACATTAAGCAATCTGAAAATTATGTCATTCAATGAAGGAAAAAATCCTTTTAGACTGAATTATTTTTGTTTTAATTTAAATAAGTTGTTGAAAAGTTAAGAAACGAAGCTCCGTCAATAAAAATAAATGTTCAAGAATGCATTAATTAGTCCTGGTGTGTTTCAATGAAGGAGAAATCCTTCTAAACAGATTTTATTTTTGTATTGTTTTTATGAAGTTGGACCTCTCTCCTTCATAATACATAGTTTACTGTTACATTTCCATAAACTCTTCTTTTTCTGCTCAGCCCGTTCCTCTCTAGTTGGACATACACACAAACACCTTTACTTTAGATAATAGACTCGCCACAGAATTAGTCAGCATTTTCTTTCCAAATAAATAACACTGAAAAAAAAAAAAAAAAAAAAAACCCGCTTCCCTCTGACGATACTCGGCTCAGTTGACACTCAGATTAAATATTTTAGATATTTTTCTGGGGCAGCGCTAAACAAGAATATACTGACTTTGTTGGTCTTTGTTTTCTAGTTTTTGACTTTTAGTTGAACATACATGCAGGCACATGCTCTTTATATAATAAATTAACTCCTGTCAATAATTACTCATTTTTATTTGATTTTTGAATAAAATAAATTCCAACATCATCGATTTTTTTTTTCTGATGGCTTCAGATTTTGAATATCAGATTTGAAAAAAAAAAAAAAAAAAAAAAAAATGCACTGAATGATATAATCTGAAATAAAGAGGCTGGTATGAAAATAGTCCCAGCAGAATTAAGGTAAACATACCCAGAAACAATGTTTTCTACTTTTAAAAGTAAACATTTTTTTTACAGTGCTCCATCAACATAATTATGTTGAAGGGAAGGAGAATGGGGAGAGTTCTTAGTCCTTTTTTTTAATTTAAGATGACCCCCTCCCCACCATATAGACAAAAAATGGTAACAATGGATCGAAATATTTTGATGATTGAATAAAAATAAAATTATTTTTTTAGGTGGAGAAGAATTCAAGTTAGCTTTATCTTTTGGCGTGCATTTGTGGAATCATGCGATCATATATATTGCACTAAACGGCATGCACACGTATGCCCGGATAGTTAGCGTCCCATGATGAATGATGACACGTGAAGAGGTGAGAGGTGGGGGTGAAATATATAAGATAAAAAGGTTATAAAGAGATGGAGAGGGTGGGAGGAGGACAATCTTCCTTCTTTTTACAACTGTCTTCACTTCACATATTATAAGGAAGAAAACAAAAATAAAATATTGGAAGTAAAAAAGTTTGAAAGAAATCTTCCCATAGACTTTTTTTTATACTGTATTTTCTCTTAAACATACTGAATGATCGAACATTCACATATGTAAAAAAAAAAAAAAAAAAATATATATATATATATACAAAAGTTTCCTTTTTTTTTTTTTTAAAGAATAATCTCCGATCTAAAGAAAAGATAATCCATACAAAAAAAATCTGTAGAAAACGTTGAATCTACAAACACATGCATAGCTATTAGTGTTTATACGCGCAGCCGCGTCATCGATGATCATGTGAGTGGGAGTGCAGTAGGAGTATTGAGGGTGGCTTGTGCAAGAATATTAATTGCAGTAAGATCTGCCTCTGTGAGTTCAGTGCCTCCACTGGAGGTACACTCCACTTCGTACTCCACTTGATTAGGTGCAATGAAAAAGAGTGGAGCCTCAACACTTTGCTCAACACTCTCCGTGGCTCGAGCAGTCTCATTGGGATCTTGTATTTGTTCCTCATCCTGGACCAATTCAGCTGCAACCCACGTTTCCTGGTCTTCTTGGGGAACAGCAGATGAGTCAGAAGTGAACACTGAGTACGTGTTGGAACCAACAGTGATTTTCAATTGTGGACATGGCATGTTCGGTTTCTTTCGCTTGGGGGCAGGCATCACCTGATCTGTATGCTGAGTGGCATGACTTCGTAAATATTCTTTTCGTAGAAACCGGCGGCCACAATGTTGACATTCATAGCGTTTTAAACCCATGTGAGCTTCTATGTGACGTTTGAGACTTCCTACAAAAAATGAAAAAAAAAAATTTAATTCTGAATATAAAAAAGGTGAAAGTCCAACACATGACAGCATGTAAAATAAATTAAATATGATGATGATGATGATGATTATGCAAAGAAAAAGCTCTTAATAACTTTATTTTATACTAGCAGGGTTGTTACTCATTGTTGCCCACAGGGTTGTAGAGTTTAAATTCAAGCTAATTCATTACTTTAGGAGTTTGAGTAAGACAAAATGTCAGGAATTTGTCAAACATTGAGGCTTCAGACTACACAGTCTTGTTTATATACATATATTTTTTGTTCAGTGAATTCTTTAAAAAATAAAAAAAATATAAAATAAAAAGGCTGGTCCATGGAGAGTAAAAAGCGGAAGAGAGGTAACCTCTCAATGAACCAACTTTTTTTAATTTGAAGTTATCAAAAGTGTTTAGTGCTTATCCAGTTTTATCTTAAGATTAAAAACTGTAAAAAGGCAAACAAAATGGGACAAAAATGTTAAGTACTTACATGTTAGGTTTTAAAAAAGACAGTACACCAAAAATTATGTGTATCCATCAAATATTTTCTTTCTTAAACATGAAAACCCACATTAACAACAAAGCGTCTTTCTGCTATTTTCTGCTTACATTAATGTCAATGGCCAAAGGACATAATTCAGTCATCATAATATCAGCTAGACATTATCTGCCAATTAAATTTTATTTTATTTTCTAAAAGTAAAAAATAGTGGATGAATTTTTGTGTATTTTTTTTTTTTTTTTTTACACAACAGCTATGTGCATAATATTTTTGTACAATAATTTTTTAATATTTGGGTGAAACTGGATAAGCACTGAAATTTTTAATTGAAACATTCGTTTTGTATTATCTGCAACAAGAAATTTCAAGAAATGTAAAAATCTGAAATTATTGTTCAAAAAAAAAAAATTTTTTTTAATTGTGGTTTGCTTTTGGAATTAAAATTATTTGAGATACAAGTTCCGTATCCTGCATGAAGATGGCATTATCATCCAAATTCCGGCCAAAGTAGAAAATGCTCAGTCAACATATTAATGTACTTGGTCGAATCAATTCGACCTTGCAAGCAAACTATCGGCCCTGGACCATTGGCACTAATAATGCCCCACACCAAACTAGAACCTCCACTACCTTGAAGTGTTGAAACTGTGCACCTAGGATTAAATTCTTCGTCCTCTCTTCGACAGACATACTGCTTACCATCACTGCCTGCCCTATTGAACTGTCTTTCGTCGCTAAAAATCACTTTCGACTAATATGAAAAGTCTTGATCTTCACTGCATCTGATGAAGTCCAAGTGGCACTTTCTATTATTTATAGAAGTCATTGGCTTGCATCTTGCAACACAGCCTTGCAAATTAAATTCCTCAGAGCTGTTCTTAACTGTAGAAAGAGCACTATTTAACAAGATGTTAGATTTGTGGAGCTGTTTCAAATCTGTTTCTTAGGCTGTGGATCTTGATAGGATTGTCTTCTCTGTAAGAAGTAACTCTAGGATGACCAGATTTAGAAGCATCACGAACACTGTGTTTTGGTTTTCAATGTGCACCTGATTTTCTGATTGAATAAACCAGAAAGATGAAGATAAATGAGTTCCTGACGATCACTAAGAGAAAGTCATTTTAAGCTTATTTATTGCTGCAAAGTTTCTTTTTGCCTTCTCAATTTGAAATTAATCGACATGTACACTAGGATACTTTAATTAAAAGGTAAAATGAACAGGTAAAATTATAGAGGAGTAAAAGGCAAATTAAATGAGGCATAGGTTGTTTAAACATTTAGATTCAATTTAGCTTAAATTTGTGGTTTTTGAAAAATGACAAGTGCAGACTTTCTTTTTGATGCCACTGTTTACACACATACGTCAAAAACAGGCAAAAAAATATAGTATGTTGACTAAGAATGACTGCTTTATGTCAAATTGATGGCTTCATATGGTTCGCTTTTTTCGCCAATATTTTTGAAACTCATCCCCTCTTTTCGATTGCCTAGCCTTCATTTAAACATATGTCACTTCCGGTTTGGCGCAACAACAAAGGCGTCACATTTTCTTTTTCACAGTCTTTTTTCCTCCTTCATGGTACGGGTTCGAGCCTGCCTTTTACCATTTTTTTTTTTTTTTTTTGCTCAACACACCTCCGGGCACCCAGGCTAGTCTATTATATAATGTTTCTATGTCTGGTTAAAACTCAAACACAACAAACAAATACCTGTAAAGTAGGTATTTTTTGATAGGCATTGCCCTGAATGAATACTATATAAAATTTGAAACAATTCATTCTTTGACCATAAGCATCAGGTGGGACCGTTTTCCACACAGATTTTGTATTAACTAAAAAGGAGTAACCCTAATTTTTTTTATTATCAAAGAGTTTATTCCCCTTATGCAGAGTTATTTCTAGAGAAATTGTTTATTTGCACGCATGTGTGTGTTCAGAGAAAGGAATGGATTGAGCATAGAAGAAAGAGAGAAAAGAGACAAAGGTAAAGAGAGAGAAAAAAGTTTTAATAGAAATATTTTACACTTTTGTTCCAGGCAATGCCGAGTAACTCTGCTAGTGAAAAATGTAAATAGGATTATTATTATATTTTTTTTTTTTTTTTAAATATGTAAACAAGATTTTTCTTTAAAAAAAAAAAAAAATAAATAAATAAAAATAAAAAATAAAATAATTAAAAAAGACCAAAATGAGTGGAAGAAATAAATCACTTACGCATTGCAGTAAATACTCGGCTGCATTCTGCACATTTGTAGACTTTAGGAACCGCCGGATGTTTAGACTCCATGTGTGCTTGCAGACGACTTTCAGAAGCAAATGGCCGGTGGCACAAACCACATTTCTGTAGACCATCTTCCGCGCCTTTTTCGTGTGACAAAATATGCGACTGGAGTGATTGTGTTCTTGAGAATCCCTTACCACAAATGCTACATCTGGAAAAAAAAAAAAAAAAAAAAAAAATTATAAAAAGAATAATGAATATAGATTTTATGAAAGAATATCTGATTCACAAGGCAATAGACTCAACAACACTACCGGGATGGCACAAGAAGAGTGGTGATCAACTAAGGATGTGACTCGCAAGATCAAAGTTTATTTGGAAGCTATGACTGTTTCTCACGTTTTTTGGTGAGGAAGCAGTGGACAGATGTGGATGGAATGCTTTTACTTGTGATATGGCAAATTAATTTGAAGCAAACTCGACCCACCCTGATTGGATGCCGTCATAAGTAAATACGTATAAAAGAATACTTATTCACATGCAATATCTTTGCATAAAGTTGATTATGTGTGTAAAGCTTATAGATATTTAAAGCGATTGATATACATAGGTAATGAAACAAGTCGTTTCAGAATTATAAGCTATTGAAACAAATACTCATCAACATTCTTTAATGTAAACATCTAACACATACATGTGCAATGGCGCACAGTTATTTCTTTGGGATAAATAAATACTATCCTTAGGACAGCATCATAGATAAAATAAATCTGGGTCTGGTGTTGCTACATGCACCAACAAATCTTTTTAAAAAATTACACTTAAAAAAACTCTATAAGATCTGAACATCATGATTAGCAGGTGCTCATTGATAGGTGATCTTGTATGAACGTTGGCCCTTCTAATTTGAGGTAATACAAGGGAATACATGCAAAGAAATATGATCAGCACAAATATCCATAGACAAAGAAAAGGAAATTAGTTATGAAGTGTTATTACAAAAGCAAGCTTTACACAAAGAGGTTGTTTTACATATATAGAACATAATCCCATAATTATGTCAGCGATTGTTTAAATACGTTTTTTTTTTTTTTTTCAATTTTCACCCCAAACAAGGCACAGTGCCACTTTGAAGCAGGGGGCTACTATTAGGGACTTAATTAGCGGGGTCATTATGAAGGGAGATGAGTAGAAAGATGTTTGTTAACATTACACTTGAACTTCTGCATATCGTTGCAGTTGGGAAAGCAGAATCCCGGAAGGGAGTTCCAAAGACCCGCAGTTCTGGGGAAGAAACTATTGGAGTAAAAGGCTTTCTTGCACCTAGGGATCTCTACTGTAAAGGAATGAGACTTAGTAGCTTGTCGGGTTTGTCGGGGGTAGTTACGTCGGGAAGGTACAAGTGTTTGCAGTTTGTCAGAGCATTCACCATTAAAGTATTTGTAGAACAGGCAGAGGGATGCAACATCTCGTCGATGGGACAGAGGCTGAAGCCTAGATGACAGTTCAGGACCTATCAGGTTGGCGATTCTCTTTTGAACCCTGTCCAGGAGCGAGAGACAAGCAGCAGATGCACCAGCCCAGATGTGACAACAGTACTCCATACATGGGCGAATGGTTGCCTTATAGAGGTAAAGGATACTGTCAGGCGTAAGTAGTTTTCTAGCACGGTAGAGGGAGCCAACCTTCCTTGCAGCAGCCTTGGCAATGCTCTCAATGTATCTATTCCAGTTCATATTCCCTGTAAACGTTAGGCCGAGGAGTTTAAAAGAAGTACTTTCAGGCAATGTGTTCTTGGCCATTGCTATTGGTGGTAGAGAAGGTTTCTTGTAGTTATTGAAGGAAACAAGCTTAGTCTTAGCAGCATTGAATGTGACCAACCATTTTTGTCCCCATTCCACTACAGATTGGAGGTCATCCTCTAGAGTATCTGCCATTTCCTTGGATATGTGTTCATTTGTTTTCCCCTCATATCTGTTATAGAGAGTGGTGTCATCGGCAAATATACCCATCTCCGAGAATGAATCAAAATGTTTTCACAATTGACCATATTTTATTATATACAGGCTGTCCAAGAAGTCACTCAAGTGTTGAAAATCTTTGTAATTTTACCATTAATGATTCTTTTTTTTTTTCTCTATTTCATATATTTTATAGATAATATTTTGGAAATTAATTATGGATAAGTATAGCATTGAACAACGTAAGCAAGTTGTGAAATTATTTTACCAAAATCAGGGGTCATCGAAAAAAAATCAGCTTGCTGGCCTTCTTCGCCGGCATGTCTTGAAGGCAATCAGCTTTGATCAATGTGAGGAATACCCCTCATATCAGACAATTGGTATTCATTTGGACACTCCCTTTTTGTGAGGGGTTAGTTTTCCCCAACATCGTGGGGGGAAACAAATAAATGAAACGGTGCAAAGCTGAACTGGCCTTCAGCCAACGTTTGTTTCTGCACCTACTAGCAAGCCAACTTTTTGATTGACATCGCTAAATTTGAACATTTTTCACTTCCTATGGCTTCGTAGTATAGCGGTAAAATGTCACGTTTTCTTTCACTTTCTTTTCCTCCTTCGCGTCAAGTGTTTAAGCCTCCCTCCCTACTAACATTTTTTTTCACACCTATCTATATATATATATATATATAAAAACAAAAATGCGTGTGTGTATGTATGTATGTACGTATGTATGTATGTTCGCTTTTTGTATATGTCTGCAAAAGGCTTTTTTTTCAGTGGGTTCTTGAGGCCGTCGCTCATTCTTAAAACTTTTTATATCACGTCTACTTCGGAGCTGGAGTCATTGTTCCGGTCGTGATTGCCGGGAAGGTCCAAAAGCAATCAGCTTTGATCAATGCGGAGTTTCTCCTTATATTAGACAATTGCTAATCAATTTAGACAATCCCCTTTAAATGGGGAGCTGGTCCCCCCTCCATCATCTTGGGGAAGCCAAAACTGCCCCGCATTGAAACAAAGTAAATAAACCCCTAAAAGCTACCCCCGCAGTAAATAAAAAAACTGCCACGTCATCGTAACGCTGATCTCATTAAGCGGCCACCTGTCAATCAAACCTCTTTGACTTGACTCACTTTTTAACCCTTAACTTATCACGCTTATCAATTCCTCTTCCCTCGTGGCCGAGATGGTTAGGTGGCTGGCTTTCTTTCCTTTTCGTTTTCACCTTTGTGTCAAGGCTTTGGAGTTCAATCCTATCTTCCTACTAAAACTTTTTTTTTTCTTTTAACGTTTTTTTTTTTTAACACACACACCTCCAAACACCCGGGCAACTCCGGGTACGTGCTAGTATATATATATATAAAAGCGAAAATGTGTGTTAGTGTGTATGTGCATTTTTTGTGCATGTCCACCAAAGGCTTTTTTTGCTGGGCTTCTTGGTCGGCTCACTCCTTAAAACTTTTTATATGCTGTCTAAATCAATAATATCTACGATTTAAGAACAAGGATTGCGGTTATCTTTAATTTGCCCGACTTTTACGTGCTATTTTCGATCGCCGCGTCTTTATTACGCTTTTCAGTATAAAAAAAGCAAATGATGGGATGGGGGAAACAGAAACTGGCTTGCAGCGCAAAACTAGGTCAAACATCACGCGACTTAACTTTCTCGCACCTGTTAATCTCACTTTATAAATGTTAACTTATGACACTTATCACTTTATAAATGTTAACTTATGACACTTATCACTTTATAAATGTTAACTTATGACACTTATCACTTCCTAGGGTTTTTTCCATTTTCACCTTCGCGTCAAGGCTTCGGGGTTCACGCCTACCTTCCTACTAAAACTTTTTTTTCTTTTTTTTTTACCAAGGTTGTTTTGATCACCCCCCCCTCAACACACACACCTCCAAACACCCAGGCAACGCCAAATAACCCCCACTAGTCTAATATATAAAAGGCAAAAAGGTCATGCGCGTTTCTGTATGTCTGAGTAAGGCTTCTCGACACGGTTATTATTTTGGAGAAGTTTCTTTATACTTCCTAGATTATGATATCTCAGATTCAAAAACGGACGTCAACTCTATCTTTTATTTGATCAAGTTTTAAAAATATCCCTGCTTCCCAGTGCTTGTTTCCCTTTTTCATATAAATGAAGCAAAACTGATCAAAGCAAAAACATCCGCCTGGCCCTCCTAACCGGGACGCCTTGAAGGCAATTAGCTTTAATTAATGTAGAGGAAACCCTTCATATCAGACAATTGCTATTCATTTGGACACTGCCAGAGTTACCCCTTTTTGGGGGGTAGGGGGAGCTGGTTTTTCCCAACATCGCAGGGAAACAAATACAGCAGAAAGTGGAAAGCTTAACTGTTTTCCAACCGTGATTCTTAACTTATTTTTAACCTTCTTTTCCTCCTCGATTGACATCGCTAAATTTGAATGCTTCACATCATGGCGGAACGGTAAACTCTCAGCTTTTCTTTCACTTTCTTTTCCATCTTCACATCACGGGTTTGAGCCGGCCTGTCTACTACCACTTCTCCCCCCCCCCTCCCCAAACACACACCTACAAACACCTGGGCAATGCCGGGTACCCTGCTAGTATTTCATATTCCCAAAAATGTTAACTCAAAAACTATCTGATCAGGCTGAAATTTTAAATGGTGATTATCAAAAAGCATTCAGATCTATATATCTGTTGGAGACGCCCCTCCATGGAATTAATGGACGATCTCATGACGTCTCTTCCGGTATCGAGTACTGGTGCCAAAATGTTGCAAAAATAACACTCAATATGAAAACAATAATACAAATAATAAATAGTCATAAAAAACAAAACAACAAAAAAACGTACAAATAAGGTTTCTCTCCAGTATGTCGTCTCATATGAATTCGAACGTATTTGCGTTCTGTGAATCGTTTGCCACAAACTTCACAACTGAAAGGTTTCACACCTGAATGCGTGCTCATGTGAACTGAGAAAGAAAAAAAAATAAAATCAACATTTTAGCAAGAATTCAGGTGAACAAGTTTTCAATCAACAGAAACATTACATCTTCATTTGTCTCATCATCATATTTGGTTCAACATGGTGGTGTTGACGACCACTGATATTTGCAGAATGTGTCAAAGTTTATTTTTTGTATTATATTTTTTTATACTCGTGAACCTGTGCATGTAACCCTCCTTAGCAGTCGCTAATGTGAGATGACGACATGACCAGAAGTGAAAATCGAGAAGAGCATGGAAACGTTAGTCTGTGCTTGTTGTTGAGTAGGGGACAATGTGGTTATCACTACTTATATATAAAAGTCACTTTTTGTGCATGTGTGCAAGTTCGTTCTCTATGAACTCCAAAATGGCTG
This sequence comes from Euprymna scolopes, assembly GCF_053919585.1. Classification (NCBI taxonomy): domain Eukaryota; kingdom Metazoa; phylum Mollusca; class Cephalopoda; order Sepiida; family Sepiolidae; genus Euprymna; species Euprymna scolopes. Next base: position 150,122,032 of record NC_136490.1, read on the forward strand.
GATCAACTTTTTAAAATATTTCAGCCTGGCAGTGTTCTTAGATAGGTTTTGTATTGGAGACATTTTGATAAGTATCGAAAATCGATAGTCAAAAAAATCTGATTAGAAAAAGGAACAGTCTATTTTTACCAAAGTCAACACTCTTATAAAGCCTAACATCACAAGTGCATTTAAGAAGTTTTATCCCACACAAGCAGAAGGGCCCGGAATATAAAAATCAACAGTAAGTTCCTTGATAAAACAGGGACGCGTTTGAAATGGACATTTCTGTTTAGAGCACAACTAAACAATGATACTTGATTTTTGCATTTTAAACATTAAGTCTTATACAAAAATAATTTTATAAAATCAACAATAGATTCTCTACAGAGCAATATATTGTAGACTAAGTCATTGCGCGGGAGACATATGAAGCTTCCTCCTGATGCACAGCAATGGGTCCCCGACTAGACCAGGCAATCAATTCATTTGATTGAAAAATTGTTCATTTCACTGATTTTGATGACATATGGATTGAATGTGTGGAACATTTGTTGATCCGCATTTAATCCTGAGCAAGTATCAAAGAGAGTATGATCAAACAAGAAGTCTACAGTAAGTACCAAGATCTGGATCCATGTCTACAAAGCTTGTATTCTAAACATTCTTCTTTAGGAAAGAGAGTCAGACTCCTTGTTGCACAGTAGGAAGCTGAACATTTTCTACATACGATGCGTTACACATTCAATATTACCAAACTCCAAGCAAAACTGTTCCGGAAGTATCACCATAATAATACCTCCATTACAATAGTTTACCATACTTTCATAGTTATGGCCATATAAATTGTACAAAACATTTAGCTCAAGTGAACCAACTCAAGTAACCTATCTCTGGCCAAGTCATTATTTCCTGTTCTTTCAGGTCCATTTTTATCATTTCCTTCCAGATTTCCCTGTGAACTGAATATGCTGTTTTACATTTAATCCAAGAATTCATTTTTTATTTCAACATTGGAGTTTAGCACATATCTCCCAGATTTAATCTTCCTCTGAAGTCAGAGAACTAAGCCTGTCTTTAAGACTCACTATATAAACACACCATCATATCATTCTCATAATTTCTCTCTCGAGTGTAAAGTCATTCTTGAAATTGAAAAATATCATTCCAAGCAAAAAAGAAAGGCAGCATAAATCCAGTTAGAGGAGCTTTCCTCAAACAAAGAATTAATCCAGTCATGATCATCAGAAACGTAGTGGTTTTCTCATTTTGACACAAGATTCAATAAGATTTAGTCTAAAGTTGTTCTGCTATCCAATTGGTTTGTTCTTCATCACACATGGTTATAAATAAAATCAGTCAAATGTAGGTGATTATACTTTCTTATTATGCAAAAACAATTATTGCAACACTCTCCATGCATTGCAGGTCATCAACTTCCATGATCCAGGTTTCACTTCCATCAATCATCATACTTTGTATACATGTCTGATAGACACGAGGGAGAAAATTAAATTTGTTATTCTGATTTTCAAAAGTGTCAAATAATTTGATTTCACTGTCTGTAAGAAAATCTGCCCATTTAACTGGTAGTGGAACAGTTCCATCCTGAAGAACTTTTGTAGGATGAAAATACTTGACATTGCTTTCATTTGGTACACAATTTAATAAAAGATTTAGGATACTGATAAAGTGATCTTATATCATCTCCCTTTTTTATTACAAAGCGAAAGTGAACACATTACAGAATAAAAAGAATAAATTAAAAAAATAAACAAAAAAAATAAAATATGAAAAAAAAAAAATAAATAAATAAAATAAAAAACCCTACAAATTTGAAGTCAACCAAATAAAAACGTTATACTCACTTTGTAAGGCGACCTGTCCACCAAACATGCTTCCACAAACGTTGCAGGGAATTTGTTTTTTTCTCTTTCCTTGTTTCCCTTTTATTTTCCTTAAACCTTTCGATGTATTCGTTTCATCTAATGAAGAGTTCAAACTGACACATTCTCCTTTGATAATTTCCACTTCTTCCAATTCACCATCTTCCATTTCTTCGTAGCCCCTTTTTATACTTATTGTAGGTGAGAAAACTTCGGTGGGAATAGGAATCTCTGTAGACTCCCCAGCACTTATGGTCTGTCTCCGTTGAATCATAGAAGCCAGCGTGGCAAAATCATCAGGTATATCAATATCATCAACTTCAGACTTGAGATTGTTAACAGCACTCTGCACTTCATCGAGGTTGTTGCCATTAGACACCCTTTTCAGTTGATTGTTCAATCTTTTCGCAGGTAGACGGTGAGGCACACTCCGCACCAGTTTTAAAGGAGTCGAAGAAACACTGTCAGCGTTTGTAGAATTTGAAGAAATACTCTTCGGCGTTACTATTTGCCCCTCTTCCTCGTCAGAATCATCTAAGTCATCGATTGCGTCGCTGTCCTCAGTGTTACAAGCAACCTCACTGTAGGTTTTTACAACCTTGTCTGCTGCATCCACTTCAGAGTTTTCAATACTATCAACAGCTTGACCATCAGTTAAAGCAGCAGCCTCGCTCTCAGATATCACATTGGCTGTGGAGATTTCATTAGAGGTGGAAGTAACAGTGATAGCATCGGATAAACTAGTTAAAACATTAGTAGGATCTGTAGATTCGTCAGTCGCAGTTGTAGTAGTGGAAGCAGTTATAGAAATAGTGGTAGCAATATCTGTGATATCGGCAGTCTCGAGGCAACTAGTAGAAAGAGCCACGTCACCCTCAGTGACAGGAATAGTCACATCACCCTCAGTGGTCACGTGTGTCTCAGTGACTGGAATGGCCACATTACCCTCGATGGCTGGAATAGTCATGTCTGCCTCAGTGACTGGAACAACCACATCACCCTCAATGGTTGGAATGGCCACATGTGTCTCAGTGGCAACAGTAGCCACATCACTCTCAGTAGCTAGAACTGCAATATGTGCTTCAGTTATTGGAATGGCCACATCACCCTCCGTTGTTGGAATGGCCACATCATCCCCAGTGACGGGAATGGTTGCATCACCCTCAGTAGCAGGAACGGCAGCATTAGCCTCGGTAGCGGAAACGGCTGCATCACCTTCAGTAGCAGGAACGGCCACATGTGCCTCAGCTGCTTGAGCAGCTTCCACTAGAGCCACTTCCATAGCATCCTGATTTCCTGGATTGTCGGCTGCTGTTGAGGAATTGTTCTTTTTTTCTGCACTTGGAGTTTTCTCTTTAAGACCAACAGACGTCAATATGTTCTCCGGTTGTCTGTCATTTAAAGGTGTGCTCGTCTCCTGGGTCTGTAAGGATAAAAAGAATAGACAGTTACTAAAATTTTGTTGAATGGATGTAAGTTTGATTATTATGATTACAGGAAAATTATGACAAACACATGCAATAAAACACAGATCCTTTTTAAAAGGTCAACTGCTATAAAAAGCAACGATCATAAAAATCAATTATACATAATGAATGTAAAATAAAAATAAAGTTCTTATTCAGAATTTGACTTAATAAAAAAAAAATACAAATGATGTACTCATGATGAAATGAATATGTCATATTCCAAAAATCATATAAATTGATCAAGTAGTTTTTTTTTTTTTAAAGAATATTTTTGAATATAAACAAAATCTCGGCACGCGAACTGAGTTGTCATCCTTGAATTTTAACACATTCTAAACAGCATGGCAACTCCAGGCTCCATCATCAAAATTTGATTTTCTTATTTAAAAAACAATACTTGATCAATTTGTGATTTTTGGTATACTAGCAGGGCTACCCGGCGTTGCTCGGGACCGTATAAACAATGAAAAAACAAAAGCAGATATTGAACATATGTTTGATTCTTAGGGGAGAGGAATCTTTCATCTCTATGTATTATTTGTTTTATCTACCCTAGGACTGATATTGTTCATGTTTTATCCCTAGCATAGGTAATTTACAGCATGTATATGAAATTGTTTTACCTTAGGGAGAAGAGAACAGGTAATATACAACATAATGTGTCTATATTACATCCCTGGCAACGCCTAGAAACCAGCTAGAACATGTATTTCAGTCAATCTTTATTATATCCTGGGCTATGCCAGGAAACCAGCTAATCTCTTTTTAGTGACTTGACCACCAAAATACCTCCCTAAGTGTGTCCTTTCTTTTGAACTTATTAGATATAGGTATCTAGAAATGTGTGTGAAATTTTGTTGAATGCATTGTTCACTATGATTTTCTTATTGTTCTACACAATATCAACTGTAGCGAAATAACACAGTAAACATAGTGTAGTGTTAGAATAAAGAGCAAAGGAAAAAATTAGAATCATATTTTGTAATTGCAAATCTAAATTTGCTAGCATGTACCAGTATTTGCCAGGTTGTGGAAATTTGGAACTTATAACATATGTAGTGGCCTTTTCCTAGATACCTATTGCTAAAAATTATACTTTCATTTTGTTAGAAAAATCTCTCTTCAGATGCCCTGCATCATTCAAAATAAAAACAAATATTTTTATAATTGTTTCAGTATATTGCTACACAATGTGAAAGTTTTTAACGTTTGTAAAAAAAATCATGAATGTGCTTATATTGCAAAAAAGAAAATATCAGTGCACAGTATTGAAAGTGTTTGAGATTCAAAAGTCTGTAACATTTCTACTAACTTCATAAGATGTCATGTGAGAAACTGAATTGAATATCAAGACATTATCTGAAGCGTTTTTATTTTGGTGTAACATATGTGTTTACAGTGAACCTTAACTTTTAATAAACAGATTGGTATGCAATGACATAGGCTAAGAATCTTTAAAATATATATAAATTGGAAAAATGTGTGAACAAATGAAAAAAAAATGATCCGCTCCACTTGATGACATCAAGCACAGTAATATTTTAGTGAAGAAAATATGAAATTGATGTTCAGTGATTAGTTTGGATGAATGAGAAAATGTAATTGTTTGATGCATAAAAATAACTCAGTTGCTGTATTTGATATTAAGCAGCAAAATATAGTGATTTGAATATTTGGGAAAACATCAAACCAGATTATGTAAAAAGAAAAAAAAAAGATGAAATTAGAAAATATATATTTTATGTTTATGAGTTCTGCCAATCAAAATTTTGTGGCAGAAATTGGGTGATTACCATGCAATTTTATTTTGGTAAAATTCTTAAATTATTAGAATGTTTATTATAATTTCTAATTAGTGACTTGTTATAATCAAAATCCGCCCTAAAGAGTGTCCTTTCTTTTATTAGGTATCAGAGTAGGTATCAAGATTTCTACTTCTATACAAATGTGATATTTCAGATCTGTACATAAAAAATTTGTTGAATATATAGGTTGAGAATTGTTCTGTGTCGCTCTCTCTCACACACACACGCATTCTCACTTTTATAGATATAATAGATAGATTACTCTAGATATATTTCCATATGTCTGAATACCCTATATACAAATTTTCAAATCTGTAGATAAAAAAATTTGTTGAGTATATAGGTTGAAAATTGTTCTCTCTCTCACACACACATTCTCAATTTTAGAGATATAATAGATAGATTATGCTAGATATATTTCCATATGTCTGAATACCCTATATACAAATTTTCTAATCTGTAGATCCAATATTTGTTGAATATATAGGTTGAAAATTGTTCTTACTCTCTCTCTCTCTCTCTCTGGCTACCTCACACACACATTCTAACTTTTATAGATATAATAGATAGATTATGCTAGATATATTTCCATATGTGTGAATACCCTATATACAAATTTTCTAATTTGTAGATAAAAAATTTGTAGAGTGCATAGGTTGAGAATTGTTCTCTCTATCTCTCACACACACACATTCTAACTTTTAATGATATAATAGATTATGCTAGATATATTTCGATATTTCTGAATACCCTATATATAAAAATTTGTTGAATGTATAGGTTGAGAACTGTTCTCTCTCTCTCTCTCTCTCTCGCTCACACACACACACATTCTCACTTTTATAGATATAATAGAAAGATTATCCTAGATATATTTCTATTTGTATGAATACTCTATATACAAATTTTAAAATCTGTAGATAAAGAATTTGTTGAGTATATGGGTTGAGAATTGTTCTCTCTCTCTCTCTCTCTCTCTCTCACACACACACACACATTCTCACTTTTATAGATATAATAGATTATGCTAGATATATTTCCATATGTCTGAATACCCTATATACAAATTTTCAAATCTGTAGATAAAAAATTTGTTGAGTATATAGGTTGAGAATTGTTCTCTCTCTCTCTATCACACACATTCTCACTTTTATAGATATAATAGACAGATTATGCCAGATATATTGAAATATGTCTGAATGCCCAATATACAAATTTTGAAATCTGTAGATAAAAAATTTGTTGTATACATAGGTTGAGAATTGTCCTCTCTCTCACACACACACACATTCTCACTTTTATACATATAATAGATAGATTATGCTAGATATATTTCTATATGTCTGAACACCCTATATACAAATGTTCAAATCTGTGGATAAAAAATTTGTTGAATGTATAGGTTGAGAATTTTTATCTCTCTCTTTTTCTCTCTCTCTCTCTCGCTATCTCACACACACGCATTCTCACTTTTATAGATAAAATAGATAGATTATGCTAGATATATTTCCATATGTCTGAATACCCTATATACAAAGTTTCAAATCTGTAGATAAAAAATTTGTTGAATATATAGGTTTAGAATTGTTCTCTCTCTCTCTCTCACACACACATTCTAACTTTTGTAGTTATAATAGATAGATTATGCTAGATATATTTCCATATGTCTGAATACCCTATATACAAATTTTCTAAACTGTAGGTAAAAAATTTGTTGAGTATGTAGGTTAAGAATTGTTCTCTCTCTCTCTCTCACACACACACACACACACAAGTTCTCACTTTTATAGATATCATAGATAGATTATGCTAGATATATTTCTATATGTCTGCCTACCCTATATACAAATTTCCAAATCTGTGCCCAAAAATGTGTGGAATATATAGGTTGAGAATTGTTCTCTCTCTCTCTCACACATATTCTCACTTTTATAGGTTATATAGGTTGAGAATTTTTTGCTCTTTCCATCACTCACATTCACACTTTTATAGATATAATACATAGATTATGCCAGATATATTTACATATGTCTGAATACCCAATATACACATTTTCAAATCTGTAGATAAAAAATTAGTTGAATATATAGGTTGAGAATTGTTCTCTCTCTCTCTCTTTCTCTCTCTCTCACACACACATTCTCACTTTTATAGATATAATAGATAGATTATGCTAGATATATTTCCATACGTCTGAATACCCTATATCCAAATTTTCTAATATGTAGATAAAAAATTTGTTGAATATATAGGGTGAGAATTTTCCTTCCTCTCTTTCTCTCTCTCTCTTTCTCACACACACACAAGCTGAAAATTGTTCTCTCTCTCTCTCTGACTCTCTCTCTCTCTCTCACACACACACACATGGTCATTTTATAGATATAATAGATAGGTTATGCTAGATATATTTCTATATGTCTGAATACCCTATATACAAATTTTTAAATCTGTAGATAAAAAATTTGTTGAGTATATAGGTTGAGAATTGTTCTTTCTCTCTCTCTCACACACACATTCTCACTTTTATAGATATAATAGATTATGCTAGATATATTTCCAAATGTCTGAATACCCTATATACAAATTATCAAATCTGTAGATACAAAATTTGTTGAGTATATAGGTTGAGAATTGTTCTCTCTCTCTCTCTCTCTCTCACTCACTCACTCACTCACTCACACACACACACACACACACATTCTACCTTTTATAGATATAATAGATTATGCTAGATATATTTCCATATGTCTGAATACCCTGTATACAAATTTTCAGATCTGTACATAAAAATTAGTTGAATATATAGGTTGAGAATTGTTCTCTCTCTCTCTCTTCTCTCTCTCTCTTTCACACACATTCTCACTTTTCTAGATATAATAGATAGATTATGCTAGATATATTTCCATATGTCTGAATACCCTATATACAAATTTTCTAATCGGTAGATAAAAAATTTGTTGAATATATAGGGTGAGAATTGTACTTACTCTCTCTCTCTCTCTCTCTCTCTCTCACGCACACATTCTCACTTTTATGGATATAATAGATAGATTATGCTGGATATATTTCCATATGTCTGAATACCCTATATACAAATGGTCAAATCTGTAGATAACAAATTTATTGAATAGATAGGTTGAGAATTGTTCTCTCTCTCTCTCTCGCAACCTTACACACACAACCACACGCAAACATTCTGACTTTTATAGATATAATAGATCGATTATGCTAGATATATTTCCATATGTCTGAATACCCAATATACAAATTTTCAAATCTGTAGGTAAAAAATTTGTTGAATATATAGGTTGAGAATTGTTCTCTCTCTCTCACACACTCACATTCTCACTTTTATAGATATAATGTATAGATTATGCTAGATATATTTCTATATGTCTGAATACCCTATATACAAAGTTTAAAATCCGTAGATAAAAATACGTTGAGTATATAGGTTGAGAATTGTTCTCTCTCTCTCTTACGCACACACACACACACACACACACATTTTCACTTTTATAGATATAATAGATAGATTATGCTAGATATATTTCCATATGTCTGAATACCCTATATACAAATTTTCAAATCTGTAGATAAAAAATGTATTGAATATATAGGTTGAGAATTGTTGTCTCTCTCTCTCTCTCTCTCTCTCTCTCTCTGGCTACCTCACACACACACACATTTTCACTTTTATAGATATAATAGATAGATTATGCTAGATATATTTCCATATGTCTGAATACCCTATATACAAACTTTCAAATCTGTAGATAAAAAATTTGTTGAGTATATAGGTTGAGAATTGTTCTCTCTCTCTCACACGAAACTGTGCGCTCGGCTTCTTCCCCCCCTTCCCACCCCAAATGCTTGGGAAACTGTGCACTGTTTTTGTTGGTTTTCAAGCTGCCTCTTCCCCCCCCCCACACACACAGTTTAACAGTAGTAGGAGTTCAAGAGAAAGAGGGTGAGAGAGAGAGAAGAGTAAGTTGGTGAGAGAGAGAGAAAAGAGAAAGAGGGTGTTGGTTTTATATTTTTATTATCGTCTAATATTTTGAAAGCTGAATTTCTAATAAAATGTGCATCTATAGGAGATAATGCCTGGGAATGTGTTCCCCCCCCCACAGTTTAACAGTGGTGTGACGTCAAGAGAAAGAGGGTGAGAGAGAGGGAAGAGTAAGTGGGTGAGAGAGAGAAAAAAAAGAAAGACGGTGTTGGTTTTGTGAAAAAAGTTGTTATTTACAATTGTTCGCATTCTTGGCCTTTTGGTCAAGATCAAAGTGTAGTATCTGTTCTTCAGATGCTGCACTTCTATTTCTTGTTCTCTTTCGGTGGAGGAGAAATCCTCCAAGACTGAGACAATTTTTATTTTTGTACCTTTTCTCCACGTTAAAAAACGACCCTGGTGTCTAACTCTGTCCCGTGGGGAGGCATAGTAAATAGGTACAATTGTTCGCCATTAGTGGATGTTGACGTCACGTCACGTGACATGACTAAGCGTTTTTTTTTTTAGTATGAATAACATTTTTTGTTATAATTATAAAGTCTACACTTAATTTTATAGAAAATGATGTATATATAATAGAAAAAAAAAATTACTGGTTTTGTTGGATTCAAGTGGATCCCCCCCCTCCAGTTTAAGAGATAGCAGGTCACGTGGTAATATACAAAATGGCTAGCGTAAATATAAAGATCGGTTTTTTTATCGACGAATATTTTGAAAGCTGAATTTTTTTTTATTCCTGTACATTTTTTCCTGATATTTTTCGTTAAAACTCTTGTATAAATACTATTTTTAACCAGTTAAATACGTTGGAGACATTGTCATGGAGTTTAATAATCTCTAGAACAAAGCAGAAGAGAAATTACAAAAGTATCGGTAAAACAAAGTGTTTGTTTACATTTGTTCGCCATTACTGGATGTTGACGTCACGTCACGTGACATGACTAAGCGTTTTTGGATTATGTAATATTAACATTAAAATGACAGGTTTTTTGGGGGGCCCCCCTAGGAGAGAAATGATCAGTTCACCCCCTTTTAATGGTCCGTTTGGTGTGGAATTTCGATATTTGTCATGCGGGTGATCAAGGTTCAATATGATACATAATTTGTCAACTTTGGTTGTGTCTGTCAAAAGTTTGAGCTGACGTCACGTCACGTGACACGTATTGAATAACGTTAAAATGACAGGTTTTTTGGGGGGCCCCCCTAGGAGAAAAACGATCAGTTGACCCCTTTCTACTGGTCCGTTTGACGTGAAATTTCGATATTTGTCATCCGGGTGATCAAGGTGCAATATGATACCAAATTTGTCAACTCTGGTTCCGTCTTTCAAAAGTTTTAGCGTTACAAACAAACATACATACATACATACATACACACCGATTTTTGCCTTTTATATATATAGATGATATCTTCGTCCTGTGCTTTTACTCCAATAATCCTAGTAGTTGGTCTTGATATAAATATACTCCATGTATATTCTGATTCCAATAAAATCTTTCAACAAAAAGCATCTTGGAAATTTTTGGCATGATAAGAATTAGATTTTGTAGCATGCTGTTGAGCGTGCAAATTTGTCTCGTCAAATTTTGCCAAAAATCGTCCTCCACAAACACGAAAAGAAAATCAACACATGAACTTTCTTCAGTTACAGATTCAGCAATATTCACTGTTCCATCTTCATTGAAGTTCAAATCTATTGTTGGAGGCACAAAGTTTACAGTTCAGTCATCTGGAACATTGTCACCGCCATCTGCTTGAGGGACATGTCCTCTTCCCCTAACAGTTGGTCTAGCTCTGGATCTATCATCATCATCTAAAATCTAGATCAACATCATTTGAACTAGAATAATTATACTGATGAAGAAAATCGGCTTCATCGATGTTTGAATTGACCAAAGATTCCAGTACCTGCTGTGTTGTGAAGTGTGTTGTGACTTACTCTTTTTCCTGTGGAAATGCTTGGTTCATTTGTTGATCTTTTCAGGGTGAATTTTCGCAAAATATCTAATGTAATCAGAAAATCACAGCTTTCTTCAAGAAAAGCAGCATTTGCAATGACTAATCTCTCACCAAATGTGAGATTTTACCATGATTGGCTGCTATTTTTAGTACTTCTACACGTGTTGTGCCTAATACTTAGAATTTGGTTAACTCCGTATATATAGAAATTTGGTAATTCGACCTGGTAGGGTTAAGAGTTAACCATCAAGTATAACAGGATCAGAATTTCAATATTCACGATGCCGAGAAACAAAACATGACCATCTGCTAACGTTGTATTATGTTCATCCCTTTCCCTCTGTTAGAGAAAGTCAACGATTATTCTCAACTTGCATACACACTGGAAAGAACAACAACCATATAAATAGATACATTTATAACTCATTGTATTCTTCGACTAGCCTGCAACACGAAAAATCAATTTTTCTAACAAATAATTTATACAAAAATGTTTCAATCAATTGTATATTTGTACATATGTAAGATTATATTGTGTTCATTAATGTTTTCTTTTTTCAACAAAAACGGTCCTCTTGTTACAATGACCGATTCTACGCATGCATCAGATGACGCCGTGACCTGATTTACTTTAAATAGTTGAAAAACCGAACAAATTTTATGTACGTCGTGTTAGCTCAGTTGGTTAAAGCCTTGGTTCATTATTGAAAAGTTTTGGGTTCGAATCGTGGTGGGGGATGTTTTTTTTTTCGATTTTTTAAATTTAAATATTGAACCAGTGTTATTTAAGCCATTTTTCACGTAACGTTCTTTTTCTGCTTTTTTTTTTTTTTTTTTTTTTTTTACTTTACTTTGCTTATTCTTAGCGACACCCAAAAACACCCGGGTACCCACCGATTTTTTAAATTTTAATATCGAACCAGGCTTATTTAAGCCATTTTTCACGTGTTCGTTTTTCTGTTTTCATCGTTCGTTTGCCTTACGTTAGTTTTTTTGTGTTTTTTTTTTTTTATTGTTTGATTGCCGCGTAGCGGGGAAAACAGAAACTGGCTTCCGCAACTTGACGTTGTCGCACCTGCTAATTTCGGTTTATAAACTTCAACTTAACACACTTATTAATTCATCTGTTCTCGTGGTCGAGATGGTTAGGTCGCAGGGTTTTTTTTTTCCATTTCCTTTCCACCTCCGCGTCAAACATTCGGGGTTCAAACCTACCTTTATACTAAAACTTTTTTTTTTCTTTTACACTTCCAAACAACCGCCAACGTTTTTTTTTTTAACAGGGTTCTTTAATAAGCAAAAATGTGTGTATGTATGTTTGTTTGTTTGTATGTATATGTGTGTTTGTATGTCTCGCAAAAACTTTCGACACGGGTCACGAATTTTCACAAGATTGGTATCAATTTAAAGTTCCAACCTTCGCCCGACAAATATCGAAAGATTGTCCAAAAACATTAATTCCTTTACCCTAAAATCATCAGTTTTGTACAGGGAGGGGTCAGCAAAAACGGTCCTCTCATGACAAGTTCGCTTCTACGCATGCGCAAATGACGTCGGAACATGATTTACTTTAAATATTAAAAAAAAAAACGATCCAATTTTGTCGACGTCGCCTTAGCTCAGTTGCTTAAAGCGCGACCTCATTATCTAAAGGTTTTCGGTTCGAATCGTGGTGTGAGATGTCTTTTTTTTTCTCGATTTTTAAAATTTTAATATTAAAACAGGGTTATTTAAGCCATTTTTCACGTGTTTTTTTTGTTTTTATTTTTTAGATTTTTTTAAGAAGTTTTAACGTTCATTTTTCTGTTTTCTTTTTTGTTTTTTCTTTTTTTGTTTTTCCGATTTTTACATTTAACATCGTTCGTTTGCCTTACGTTAGTTTTTTTGGGTTCTTTTTTGATTTTTTAAAGTTTTAAAATATTTACTACGTTTATTCTTATGTTTTGATTAACACCCTCCACCCCCACCCGAGCACACACACCGAAAAACACCCGGGCAATGCCGGGTACCCCCGCTAGTCTACAATAATATCAAAGAAATATTGCAATATATTCATTTTTAACCAATCCTAGATTTCGATTTCAGTTTTTGGCAAATAAAATGCATTACAACTAAACTTTGAGTTCTCTAACTTCTTTTCTTTTAATGAATACATGGCATTTTTAAGCAATCGCAGCATATTTATGTGCATTTACTGCAGATTATTTGGAAACCATTCATTTCTAAAGATTTTCAGTAGAATATTCAGATTCCTTGCACAAAAATAAACTTACATGGCAAATTTTATTGCTTAGTTTTGTGTTTTAACAAAGATATAGCATTTTTACTGAAAAAGTAGTGCAAAAAATGTGACAAAACGCATATGATCTTAAAGAGGTGAAAATATTCAAATGTGCAAGGCATAAAAATAGTCATAACTTCCTTGATTTTAATTAGATTTAAAAAATGAAATGAAACAACTTAATATGAAGAGAATTTTAAAAAATAATTGGATAAAAATCGTACAAGCAATAATTCAACAATGTTGGTTTTTGCATCAATAAATTGGCCATTTTGATTATTTAATCTATTAAATAAAGTAAAGTTTTAATTTTGTGTGTGTGTGCCGTTTGTCTGGGTGAACTTCAGAAACCAAACAATTACACCAATAGACCATACATCAGATTCAGTATGACTACAATCTTGTACAACAAAAAAATATTGTAATATTTATTCCAATTTAGTGTACAGGTTGTGATGGGGGCTTATTTTTTATATTCTTACTAGTAATTGTTTCAAAAATAACACTGAAAGTAGATTAATCAGCTTTATATTTTGTGTTGTCTATTGTATTGAACCAGTTATAAAATGGGTTGTGAGATTTAGCTGTTTGAACAGGTTTTGATTGCCATACAACAACGTAATGTCAAGTCTATGATCAGAGTCATGTTTACGATAGGCAAGACTTAGAGTTTCTTTGAACCTGCTTGTCATTTATTGTATTTAATGAAGCTTTAGCATCTCTTGAATCAGAGGATTCCTATAAATTAATTTCAGTGATAGTTCTTCAGTAGAAGTTTGTTGTATCCAACATGAAAAAAAGTCAGTAGGATGCATGTCTAGAGATTGAAACTAGTTAGCTTATAGATAATATGGTATTGTATATCGTGCCAGCTCATCTCATTTTTAATGTTTGGCTTTATTGGCCTCATTGGTACATTTGCTGAACAGAGGTTATCCTACAGACAAATCCATTACGCTAATATGATCATGTGGAGAATTTATCATTCTGGGTCAACTCTTGCAGAAGCATAGTGATCTTATATCGCAGGAAGGTTGGCTAGTCAAGGAAAAGTTAAGAGCAAGTAATTAGATAGGACCACACAGAGCAGAATTCTAAGACGCCTAACCTGCAGACCCGTGTGAATTTGCCAGTGACCTTCCATCATATAAAATAAATTTGTCTGACCTCTGAACAAGGCAAAAGTGATGTTAAATGAATTGAAGATCGATATTTTGTATTTCAACGATGAAAATATTCATTAATGGAAAACACCCTACTAAAAGCATTTGTTTTTTTTTCTTTTTTAGAATCTTGACTGATGACGAATATTTTTGGAAATGATAAAAGAAACTTACGTTCAGTTGATTCAAATCCATCTGGAAATACTCTGCAAATTTTGCCAATTTATCTTCTTGAGATTTTGGTGTTTTCTCTTTTTCAGGGAAAACTCGTGCCAAACAGCATTTTTCCAAAAATTCCTTTAAGTCCCTGTTTATACCGACCCAATAATAACTGCCTTGCAGAATTGACTTTGTACGTTCCACTCCACGATGAATACCTACAAGAATTATAAAAAAAAAATACAATAAATTCTTTTTAAATGCATCCACACATTCTCTAGAAGGGGTTTTGTACTTTGGTTTGTCACGCTCCTGTTGGAAATTAAAGCCGATAGATTGAATGGAAAACATATTTCATTTCAGATGCATCCATCATATCTCAAACGGGGTTGGTTCTGTTTGCTGGTTAATTTTTCAATAGTTTGGTCAGTTTGAAATAGCAGTTTCAGATATGTCAATACTTTTAGAAGAGTTTCTGTTGGTTAGTCTGTTGTAAAGTTGAGATAATATTTTCATTGCTAAACGCACAGATTGAATGAACATACGTTCAATGTTTACAAAGTAATCTATCTTATATAACCCCTTATCAATATTAATAAAAGAAATAAATATATATATATATATATATATAAAAAATTACATCTGGAATTCCAATAACTCTTTATAACAAACTAATAAATTAATTCACAAAAAAATGTGTTTGGTTTGTTTATATAGCAAAGATAAAAACAAATTAAAATCTGGAAAGTTTAACATTTTATCCACAAAAAGAAAAAAATGGATATTTTCAGCTTCTGCTAGATGTTATCTCCCTCAAGTTTTGATATTTGACACAAAAAAGTTTTTTTTGTTCCGTAACTAAATATTTAATGAAATAAGAGTAAAAATGAAGAAAACTGGTGAAAAATTGTTTCATAAAAAATTTGAAAAGACATCGAGGATTTATCTACTTTCCTCAACAATAATAATAAGGGGAGATCTTTTTTTTAAGCTACAAACTAAATTTGATTTCCAGTTAACATTAATAGCATTTTGAATGGATATCGGTTCTTTTAACAATTAATGAGATCTTTCATATAATTCTTAACAGTCTCATACTAGAAAAATGTAGTTGATCCAAAAGCAAAAAAAAAAAACAAAGGTGGCATAAATCCAGTCAGAGATGATTTTCCAGGTAAAGAACTAATCTAGTCAGTATCAGCAGAATGGTCGTCTTATGTCAAGACAAAAAGCCATCACTGAAGAATTTAAAGAGACTTAGTAAATTTTATAAAACGATTCTGATATCTGATTGATTTGTTCTTAACACAAATGTAATCGTCCAAAACTTTGTGGACATACCTTCCTAACAATATTGTAATGCTTTTCATAACAATTGATAAATTTTTTCAGCAAACTGAAGTGTTAACAATAAATTTTTTTAAATAAATGATTTGAGAAATTAGTTTAAAAGATTTTGATTTACCTATTTAGATGTAATGTATTTGTATTAAAAACAAATTAATATTTTATAGAAAGTATAAGCATGTTGGCAAACATGACTGTTGCCGACATAAAAAATGTTTAAAGGAAATATAATTGGGAAGTAAGAGCCAGATGAATTATAAACAGATTGGACAGAAAGGGAGATCTTAGCAGTAACTTTGCATATTTATATTTTCTACTTAAGAATTAATGCAAAGATGTCACACATAAGTACATATATCAAAATAAATTGTTTTGGACTAATTTCCCAAGTATATTTAAAATATTTTACATTGCCAACAATTATGTTTGTCGATCTTTCAAAATAATGAATCCAAAAATTGAAATAACAACCGTGGGATCATTTGAAATAGATAACAACCTGTTCTTAAAATGTGAATCTCTGTGAGGATTTTCTGTTTTTCGGCAGACGTCGTGATAACTTTGCGTAAGCCACCAATACCTTCATACATAATGTGGTAAAGTAGACCGTCCGCACTGACTTTATAATTGGCCGACTCTTTCTCAACATATTCAATCTCTTCTGGTGACATATAGTTCTTCTTTTTGTATCCATTAATCAGAAACAACCGTAGACACTCATATAACCGACTTTGCGCAGCTTCTGATAATTGAACTGGTTCTGCTTCAGCCTAACGATAAAACAAAATTAAAAGATTAGAACATGTGAAGATTATATTAGTTTACAAAGTAAATCTAAATAACTTAAGATTTGTCTGTTGGGGCTAGAGTTAAAAAATAGCGGTATCAAAAAAATTTTGGATAAATTTGAATAATTTTAAAAAGCGAAAATATTTTTGCTTTAGCTCTTTACATCAAGTAGTTTCATGCGTTGTTTGGAACGATTTCCATAAAAAATATTACAAGCCACATCTTTCCTAATTATTCCACATTGCAAGAGAGAACCAGCAATAACTTAATCATCATTGCTCCTCAAAGTGCTGCTATTGATAGTTGCTGCCTGTATAAATGTTGACAAATGGTTTTAGAATACGATTTGGAAGATTAAGGAAAATCAGGAAGAGAATGGATTCTTGAAGCAAATTAGTATTGATTGTATGCACTCTGGACTTCTGCCTCTCAACAACTACTTTCATAGTTCTATTAAAGAATTTAATGATTGCAAAGACATTTCCAGATATTCTATAGCTACCAGGCTTACAAAAGACCAATACACTATTCATCCAAAATTAATCTATTATTGGAAACGCCATAAAACATCTATCATTTTGTATATCTGATGATATCGACAGTGACACTTCCTTTGCGTGTCAACTTCAAGAACATGTTGCTAAATTGATAAGTGAGACTCTTCCACGTGTTAAAATGGGAAAATATTTTAGTAATGGATATACTGGGCAATATAAAAATTACAAGAATTTTCTGAACTTTTGCTACAAAACTGACTTCTATCTCAATGGAATCTGATCATTCTTTGCTACCAATCATGGTAAATCTCCATGTGATGGCGTTTGCAGCACCATGAAAAAAAAACATTTTGAAGTCTAGTTTGCAGAGATCCATAGACAATCGACTTTTGACATTTAAGGCTGTTAAATCTTTCTGCAAATTTACCATTTATAATAAACATAATCATCAAGAAAAAATTATTTTGAAGATGATTTAATGAAGGGTGTTAATCTATAACAACTTTTTTTCATAATGAAAGTATAGATGGATATATTTTACCTTCAATTTTGCTTTCAAATTCATTAAATTCCGTTAAAATTACCTCTTTTGTATAAAAAGAATGGCATAAGATTGTTTTTGCATGTAACAAAATTTGAAAATGTTAATAGGTTTAATCCAAGCACTAAAAAACATGTTGACAAGACTAAGTATGGAGAAGGAAAGGAACATAAAAATAAGAAAAGAAAAAGAAAGATAACGTGAAAGAGAGAAGAAAAAAGTAAAATGAAATCCAAGTGACAAATTCAGAAGAAATCAGTTTTATTTAAAAAAAAAAAAAAAGTTTAAAGTAGAATTCTTTTTCTGAATAACAAAAAAAAAAGCAAAAGCTCCTCTCTGACGAGTTCACTAACAACTCGGATACATATATGGATGTCGCTTAAAATATTTTCTGTGAAGAGAGAGAGAGAAAGATATAGAGCCAGATAGGCAGGAAATGCCGGGATGATAAGAAAATAAAGCTTTTGGCTGACCTCTTTAATAAGATTTAAGAAGCTTTCTTGTGCTGGACAACGATTTGTTTCAGATTTCCTTCGTTCATTGGAAAGCTCACACACAGGACAGGTCTTTACAAGAGCTAATGCATCTACCGTCATCCCTTTCCAATAATAATCTTTCAATCTGGCAACAGTTCTGAAACGTTCAAGATGAGTACCTGCAACAAAGGATTTTAAAAAGAAAAAAAAAACACATTAAAGTAGTAAATACTTTATGAATACTAGGAGGATCTGTGTTCCGGTGTTGTCAAGGAAAATAAACAAATCAAGAAACTTCTGCTTCCACCCTTGAATCCCATATTACTATTCAAATTGTTTCTATAAATATAAATTCTCAAGTTATAAACAAAAATAAAGCGTTTCATTTGCTGTTTATGAACGTTTTAAATGGAGACTGGAAAGTATTCATTGATGAAACAAAACAAATTTGCCTCCCCTATTCATGAATCGTTTGAAACATTTGGTGAGAAAGGAGAAAAGATGAAGCAAGCTAATACATAACAGAGATGAAGAGAAAAAAATAAAATGAGAGAAAGGAAGAGAGAAATAAAGCGGAGTTCTTACATGTCTGGAAAATAAAAGAAGTGTTATTTACGTATTTAAAAAAAAAGTTGGAAACGAAGTTTAATTAGAAAGAATAAATGATGTGGGGGGGGGGTGTAATTAAGATTTGCAAAATAATAGGATTTGATGCCATGCCAATTTAAAATAATAGGATTTAGAATGTTCCAGATATAATTATTGTAGAAGGAGCCCATAAAAAATGGACTGCAAGTGACTAAAGAGAGGAAGAAAGTCTTGAAATAAGGACAGCATTGATGAGTATGAACAATTTTCGGTTTTTCATTTCACATGAAAAATCAACTTTTAGAATCTGGACAGAACTAAAACAAGATAAGAGCATGCACAAATGCTCTATATCCTTTAAGGTAGAGCTTTATAATAATTTATAATTAGAACTAGCTCATCTCAACATTTTGCTGGGGTTTAACAGTGGACCCGACACTCAGAACCCTATTATACATTTTTATACACTTGAAGGTTTTCAAGTAGATAAGGGATATATTTCACTTCCCATATTTTGTCCTTTAGTCCTCCACAAAAAAAAATAAATAAATAAAATAATAATAATAATAATAATAATAATAATAATAATAATAATAATAATAAATTGCAGGAAAACCATTAAATTTGCCTGAAAAGCATGTCAGTTCAGATAAAAATATACTTTAATCATTTCAAATCTTTTTTTCCCCAATAGGTATTTGGTTAAAAAAAAAAAAAAAAAAATACTGCTGACTTTCTTTGTATAACAAATTGTTTTTCGGGTTTTTTTTTTTTCAATTTATAAATTGTACAAATCCAAATTTTTTTCTTTATAATTACAGAAGACAAATATTAGAATTCCACAATTCCAAAATTATTAGCTAAATATTTTTTCAATAGATACTATTTTACTGTAATTTCAGTAACGTATACTACTTTTTTTACCCTATCATTAAATTGTGTTGACATGTTTTTACATGGTCCAACCAAAGCTTTTACTTTTTTTAAATATTTGATTAAATCAATAATAATTTGGAGGTATTTTTTTTTCAAGATATTTCCCTTTGTCGAAATCTCCAAAACATGCAACTTCATTTCATTGACAGTTTTGTAAATTATATTATTTTTTAAAATACATAAATTATTTGGCAAGATGTCTTTTATTCTTTCCTTTACTAAAATATTACATTTTTTTTCAAGCATCTAGTATATATGAAAAGATATCATTTTGTTTTCATTGAAAGTTGAAATCATATTGTCTAAAAGAGATGCATAAATAAAAAGGTGTTAAAAAAAAAAAAAAAAAAAAAGACATGAAATGTTAATCACCCATTACCATGACAAATAACATTTGATCTGAGAGTCTATCTTTCAAACTTCTCAGTCTAACACTCATAGGCAACATGAATTGGAACAAATACATTGAGGACATTGTCAAGACTGCTGCAAAGGTGGGCTTTCTCTACTATGCTAGGAAATTACTCACACTAGAGAGCATCTTTACAAAGCCATAATTAGTCCATGCATGGAGTATTGTTGCCACATTTGGGCAGATAAATCAACCACTAGTCTATCACTGTTAGAAAAAAATAAAATAAAATCTAATAGGTTTTGCACCGTCAGTGCCAGCTCCAATCTGTTCCATTCCCGCAATGTTGTATCCCTGTGCCTGTTTTACAAGTACTTTAATGGAATGTGTGCTGATGAAAAAAATACCTCCAAATTATCATTGATTTAATCAAATATTAAAAAAAAAATGCTTTGGTTTGACCATGTAAAAACCTGTCAACACAATTTAATGATAGGGTAAAAACGTAGTATACTTTACTGAAATTAGAGTAATATAGTACTATTTCTAGTCGGAAATAGTTGGTGCAGAATTAAAACTGTCCGCGTTTTAGGTTTTGTCACGCACCATTTCAATGTTTTAGGGGGTAACTGGTAGTATTTTTGAGCGTGCTTAATTGAAAAAGAATAGTTTTCATTTTAAAAGTCATTTAGAGTTTAATCTATGCACATTACTTTGTTGACTGTTATATAATCTATTTTTAAAAATACCCGCAGTGGCTATATAAATATGGAAAATGTAGTTGATGCCAATGTGGAAGGTAAAAACAGAAGTGATAAGAGAGAATCGACAAATTCAAGACAAACAGCAGTTCTGCAAGCGTTGCTACAAAGGTCTAAAAGGCGCATCTGAGAATGAGGTGCAATCAAAAATGTTGCCACAAAATTCGGTATAGGAAGAAATACTGTTGGCAGAATTTGGTCACGAGCACTAGACAGTTCGTCTGATATATCGGTGCCAATGGATTCTTTGAGCCGTAAGTTTCTTTGTGGCCGAAAAAAGGACTATAGTTCACAGTTGGCAAAAATAAACATCATTCCCTTGAGAAAAAGAACCACTTTGAGGTCTACTGCTCAAGCATGTGGAATACCAAAGACAACGTTGATTGCAAGGATGAAAGATGGCGAAATTTGGGCACATTCAAATGCTGTAAAACCGCTTCTCACGATAGAATAAAAATGTTGCGCTGATTTTTGCCATTCGCAGTTGGATTTAAATAGAGGAACTTTTAGAGAAATGTTTGATGTCATACATATTGATGAGAAATGGTTTTACACGGCGCAAAATGCAAGGAAATTTTATTTAGGCAAAGACGAACATGACCGTTTAAGAACCACTAAAAGCAAGCGTTTCATTACAAAGGTAATGTTTCTTGCTGCGGTGGCTCGACCTCATTGGGATCCACATCGCAAATGTTACTTTGACAGGAAGATTGAAATTTGGCCATTTGTCAAACAAGGGGCGGCTAAACGTATCAGCAGAAACAGGCCTGCTGGAACAATGGTAACTAAAGTCATGGATACAATCACGAAAATTCAGATTCGTGAATTCCTTGTTGAAAAGGTCCTTGTTTCTACATGGAACAAATGGCCAAGTGGATTCATTGCACAACAAATCATAATTCAACAAGATGATGCTAAGCCACACGTACATCCAACGGACCCGGTGTTCAAACAAGAATCGGAGAGATTAGGGCTGAACATTGAACTGGTTAACCAGCCTGTAAACAGTCCGGATCTGAATGTGCTTGACCTAGGTTACTTCAATCCAATCCAATCCATTCAACACCAAAAGGCTCCAAAGAATATTGATGAATTAATTGAAGCAGTTGAAACCAGCTTTCAAGAATTAGAAAAATCAAAGTTGAACAACATTTTCCTGACATTGCAGGAGACAATGGAACAAATAATTTTGGCTGATGGTGGCAATAATTACAGGCTTCAGCATATGTCAAAAGCACAGCTAGAAAGAAAAGGAAAACTTCCCACTTCAATTTTGATATCAGAAGAATTGAAAAGTAAATTAACACAATTGAATAAATAGATGTTTTAGCTTTTTGCATTATTTTTTGGTATATTTCTTTAATTATACATTGTAAGAATGTATGTACAATCAATTGTTAATTTAATTAAGTATAATTATTTGGTTAACCTGTATTTCCTTTCAAAAGTACTGCCTTATAAAACTTGAAACTTGTATGCATCAAGTATTTCCAACCAAACTGAAAATTTTTGTGCACCAACTATTTCCGACCGGAGGTAGTATCTATTAAAAAATATTTAACTAATAATTTTGGAATTGTGTCCCCTCAACATACATACTCCTGATCAACCCGACAAACAGCAAAATCACACCTCTTTCACTGTTGAGGTCCCAAGATGTCAGAAAGCCTTCTACTATAATAGTTTTTTTTTCCCTTGGACTGCAGAACTTTGGAATTCCTTCCTTGTTTCTTGCTTCTCAGACTGTACTAATCTGCAGAAGTTTAAATATAATGTGAACATATATATTCAATTCTCCAGGGTAGATACAATCCCAATGTTTTGGATGAAAAAAAAACAAAAAATAAAAAAAAACAATAGACATGAAATATTAACTTACCATCTTCTAAAACATGAGCTTGCTTCAGAAGTTTAAAACGTTCCAATTCATCTGTTACAGTTTTTTTCAATTTTGTGCCCGATTTATAATAAAGTCCATCTTTTTCAATAACATAGTTTTGAGCCGTTTTGCGTATGGTTCTTTTGTAATCATCATTTATGCCTGGTGGATATTGCTTGTGTTGAATATAGAGCTTTAAGGCTGAATAATACTCCTCCAATGGAACCTGGTTAAAAGACAAAGATAGAAAATATACTGAAAGAACATCTTTGAAAGAAAATCATTTTAAATTCACATAAATTTAAAACGAAATAACATTAATTTTATAAGCAGATGCATGAAATTTAAGTTATCTTTATATATTATTAATGGGGCAGATTGCTGAAACAATCTTTCACTTGGTGTTTGTATCACTAAGTGAAAGATTCTTATGGAATATTAAGATAACCTGCCCCACTGTATTAGATGATGTCCAAGTCATAAACACCAAACAACTGGCTTGATGCATAAAGTTTCAATTTTCTGAAGTTCTAATGACATCAATAAAACTGGGGAGATTACACTGCATGTTCTTCTTGAATGCCAACCTCATCACATACATTCATAAAAATGTATCTGCAGACAATGTTTCAACTCAGTAGCTGAGAAAGTTTTGGGTATAAATACAAACACATACAAATGCAGTAGCAGGACTACTTGACATTGCAGGAAAAAGTATTTAAATATCATCATCAGAAGCCTTGCTGTTTTAACAATGCCGGCGACCACGGCTCTCCAAATTGTAGAGTCATGGTAATATCGGCAAGACAAGTAATGGTTGTAGTTTCCCATTGCTTTCCATCTTGATTCGGGAGGGTGGATCTCCCCCAGTGAGATAAACGTGTTCCTAGATACCAACCTGGAAATTTCTACAACTCCGCACGATACATACAGCGCCTAGTCTTCCCAAATGGTCACCCATCTGATAATAGACTCATTGTAGCTTAACTCCAGTGATCTGGCGAAAACCAGTGTGCCATATTTAAACATACAATTTATAATTAAGCAAAATACAAAATTTGCTGGTTTCAAAAAAGAAGCGAGTCTTAAAGACAGACTTAGATCAGATGACCCCAGAGGAAAATAAATCTGGACTGTATAGGGAAATGTGTACAGAACAAGAGGGCACACAAAAAAAAAAAAAAAAAAAAAAAAAAAAAAATGGATGAATGTTCTTGAATTAGTCGATGTAAAACAGTTTAGAAAACAAGTTCAATTCACAAGGGAGATCCAAACAAACCATGGGAGAATGTAATACGGATGGATTTGAAAGAGGAATTAATATAAAGAACTGTCCAGAGACGGATCACTTTGGAAGTAAATTTCTAAAAGCCACCCAACACATACCAATGTGTAAAAAACATGTTAAACTGGTTATAATGTGACAGAATGAATAAGAAACTGATAATTCTTGTATCTATATATTATTTTCAATTGCATTCATAGAAAGAGACACAAGAAATATAGAATAGATTCATAGGAAAATAATGATTTAATTCAAACTCATTTTCTTTTTGTACTATCAAGACTGAAAAGCTACTTGAGGATAAAAGATAATGAGTTTCAGTTGAGGTTGATGGCGAGATATGTTAATAATTAGATACAATGGTTGAAATGGGACAAAATTTGATATTTTAAGAGGATGGCTCGACAAGAATTTGTTAACAATGGATTTAAAAACGACTATGACAATAGTACTCCATCTTAGGACATATCTGGCTCCTATTGCATAAGCAGGGAGATATTTTTCTGTAACAATAGAATGATTCAACCATTATTTCAACAACCTTAAGAACAGATTTGATGCAAGTCTTATTTCAGGTTTGGAGTAAAAGTCAGTCTTAGAAGCTTATCAAAGAAGGTGCTTCTTCAAGGAGGAGGTCATTCATTTCAACTGGAGCAAAGTCAGGATCCGAGCATTAGTGGTGAAATGAGGAAAGACTGGTTTAGATATATTAAAAGTACCCCCCCCATTCTTTTGCATCCTGTGCTCTAGGTTAAAAGAGAAATAGAAAGATCTTTATCGTTAATGCTCTACAAAGTGTTGCCATAGATGATTTTGTCATCTGCATAGCTGTCAGTGAATTATCTTTAATGATGAGAAAAAAATAGGGCGAGAATGGATCCTCGAGATATATTAGTGCTTCACAACTACTTGTATAAACTAATCACTAAGAATTTGATGGCTGAGAATACATTTTCAGATATTTCAGAGCTAGCAAAATTGAAGCAAACCAATATTTCATGTTTGTCAAACCTTTTTAGATGGCTTCAGTTACTAGAGATTTTGAATATCGCCATTGTTAAATTACTTTTGCATACCAATAAAAGAGGCAGTTCGCATTATTTCAAGTTTGGTCTTTTCACTTAAAATTTTCATGATCAAATTTTACTGTAAAGTCAATTTATAAATTTTAATTATGGAAAAAAAATCATTTTATTTCCAAAGGAACATCAATTTCAAATCAACCACCGACATAACTGACCCATTAAATTATCGCCCAATTAGCCTCCTCTCTTTTTGCCAAAATATTTGAGTCCTTAATTAATCAAGCTGCTAAACTTCTGTCAGACCATCAATATGGATTTAGACAAGCCCGTTCTACTGCAGATATTCTAACTAATCTCTGGACGTTTATACCAAGCACTGAATAAGGCAAGGGAGGGGAGGGCAGTAACCCTAGATATATCTAAGGCTTTTGACAGGGTATGACACGATGGTCTTCTCATGAAAATAAAATCCTATGATATTAATGGATGAATGCTTAGCATAATTAGATCCTTCTTATATGAGAGAAGAATCCAGGTTGTCCCTGATGAGCGTACGTCCAAAAAATTTGATATAAATGCGGGTGTACCTCAGGGATCGATCCTTGGACCTTTATTATTTTTGATATTCATAAATGACTTACCTGATAAAATTGTCTCTGAGATGAGTATATTTGCAGATCACACTCTATATAGCAGGCACGTGGGGAATACTATTAAGAACATTTTTTTTTTTAAATTACATTTTCATCCCAAACAAGGCACATTGCCACTTTGGTGTAGGGGGATACTATCAGGGACATAGGCATCAGGGGTACTGTGTAGGGAGTTGGGCAGTAAGATGTTGGTTCATGTTGCATTTGAACTTCTGCATGTCAGTACAGTTGGTGAAGCAGAGACCCGGCAGGGAATTCTAAAGTCTAGCTGTCCTGGGGAAGAAACTACTGGAGTAGAAGGCTCTCTTACATCTAGGGATCTCTACTGTGAAGGGGTGGGATTTAGCTGCTTGTCAGGTTTGTCTGGGGTATTTACGTCGAGGGGGCACAAGTGCTTGCAGTTCGTCAGCGCATTCACCGTTAAAGTACTTGTAGAAAAGGCAGAGAGATGCAACATTTCGTCGATGGGACAGGGGCTGAAGTTTAGATGCCAGTTCAGGACCTATCAGATTGGCGACTCTCTTTTGAACCTTGTCTAGGAGCGAGAGACTAGTGGCAGATGCACCAGCCCAAATATGACAACAAAACTCCATACATGGGCGAATGGTGGCCTTATAGAGGTATAGGATACTTTCAGGTGTTAGTAGCTTTCTAGTACGGTAGAGAGAGCCTACCTTCTTCGCAGCGTCCTGGCGATACTCTCAATGTAATTGTTACAACTCATGTTTCCTGAACGTTAGGCCAAGGAGTTTAAAGGATGTACTTTCAGATATAGAGTCATTGGCCATTGCTATTGATGGAAGAGAAGGTTTCTTGTAATTATTGAAGGAAACAAGTTTAGTCTTGGCAGCATTGAATGTGACCAACCATTTATGTCCCTATTCCACTACAGATCGGAGGTGATCCTCTAGTGTTTTTGCCATTTCTTTAGATATGTGTTCATTTGTTTTCCTGTCGTGTCTGTTATAGAGTGTGGTGTCGTCAGTATATATACCCATCTCACAGGCAATTTTGTCAGGGAGGTCATTTATGAATATTAGGAATAACAGAGGTCCTAGGATAGACCCCTGAGGCACTCCCGCATTTATATCATTGTTTAGATGTACGACTGTCGAGGACAACCTGGATTTTTCTCTTATCTAATAAGGATTTAATTATGTCATGTATTCTTCCAGTGATACCATATGATCTGATTTTTCTGAGAAGACCTTCATGCCATACCCTGTCAAAAGCCTTAGATATATCTAGAGCTACCGCTCTACCCTCCCCTGCTTTGTCAAGTGACTGGCAAATACGTTCTGAGATTACAGTTAAGATGTCTGCTGTTGAACGGGCTTGCCTAAATCCATATTGTTTGTCAGTCAGAAGTTTAGCATCTGTAAGGTGATGGACTAGAGCTCAGTTAATTATGATCTCAAATATTTTGGCGAAAAATGGGAGGAGGCTAATGGGGCGATAATTTACTGGGTCAGTTCTTTCGCCAGAATTCTTGAAAACTCGTACTACAGAAGCAGTTTTCCAGCAGGCAGGAAAGCAAGATTCATTAAGGCATTTGTTGTAAAGTTTGGAGAGAACTGGAGCTACTTCGGCGGAGCACTTTTTTAATAGCACAGTCAGGATGAGATCAGGTCCACATGCTTTTGCAGTGTCAAGATTTCTTATGATAGCATGCACCTGAGAAAGGGTGATTTTCAGATCGTCTAGAGTGGCGTCTGTTCGCAAAGGAAAGTCAGGGAGAGGGTGGTTGGCAGGGTCCAGTGTGGAGTTGGAGGCAAACCGACTGGCAAGCATGTTAGCCTTCTCAGTTGCAGAGCAAACCTCATGATTGTTGGATAGTGGGGGGATTGTTGATTGCCAATTATTTACTACACTGTTGTAGATTTTCCAGAAGTTGTGGGTTCCTAATTTCTGTGCTTCGATGCATCTTTTGGTGGTTTCAGTAAATTCTCTTTTAGCTGTCGCTATTTCTTTCTTAACGTTACTTCTGGCTTCTCTATACTTCTGCCTGTTTGAACTGGACTTATATTGGTTAAATCTGCGGTACGCATGCTGCCTTTTCACAATGGCGGCTGCACAAGTAGAGGGAGAGTGGGGCTTGCTATAGAATTTCCGTGTGGGAACATGTGCTTCAATTGCTGTTTTGAACCATTCAGTGGTCTCATTTGCGCACTGTTCAGCAGAAAGTGAAAAGATATTTCGCCATGGGGCATCCCTGATGAAATCCGATGGCTTCCCAGTCAGCCATTTTATAATATCTCGTTGTTTTGAGCAGTGGCTCTTCAGTTTTGGCTCTAAAGTTTAGGGCTATTTCAACTATTACCACTGCATGATCGACGTTCCCAAGTGGGCTGTGGGCATTATTTACAGTCATCGGGAACTGTGGTCAGAAACAGATCTAGAAGTGATGCGTGTTGTTCTTGCTGGTCTGGGAAACGGGTTGGAAACATAACCATCTGTGATAGGGAATGAGATATAGAGAAGTTATATGTTGTCATATCAGCTGCGTCTGTGCGAGTAGAAAATCCAAACCAGTTGATGTGGTGGACATTGAAGTCACCAAATACATGCACTTGCATCTAAGGTAATGGCTGAAACCCTAGAGGAAGACTTTCAGTCTATAGTGGAATGGGGTCAAAAATGGATGGTGACATTCAACGCTGCCAAGATAAAGCTCATTTCCTTTAATAATTACAGAAAACCTTACCAACCACCAATAGCTATGGCTACAGATACTTTACCTGAGAGCACTTCGTTCAAGCTCCTTGGCGTAACATTCACAGGAAACACGAGTTGGAATAGATAGAGAGATCATTGCTAAGGCTGCTGCAAAGAATCGTGCTAGAAAGTTACTTACACCTGAAATTATCCTGTACCTCTACAAAGCCGCCATTCACCCATGTATGGAGTACTGCTGTCACATTTGGGCTGGTGCATCTGCTATTAGTCTCTCACTCCTGGACAGGGTCCAAAAGAGAGTCGCCAACCTAATAGGTCCTGAACTGTCATCTAAACTTCAGTCCCTGTCCCACCGACGAAATGTTGCATCCTCTGCCTGTTTTACAAGTATTTTAATGGTGGATGATCCGACAAACTACAAGCCTTTATACCCCCTCGACAAAAATACCCCCGACAAGGAGCGAAGTCCCACCCCTACACAGTTGAGATCCCTAGATGTAAGAAAACCTTTTACTCTAATAGCTTCTTCCCCAGAACTGCAAAACTTTGGAATTCTCTTCTGGTTTCCTGCTTCCCCAACTGTACTGACATGCAGAAGTTCAAGTGTAATGTGAACAGACCTCTTGCTGCTAAACTCTCCACATAGTACCCCTGCAACTTAGGTCCCTGATAGTAGCCCCCCACATCAAAGTGGAAATGTGCCTTGTTTGGGGTGAAAATGTAATAAAAAAATTTAAAAAATATCTTCCCTAAAGCTAAGTAATCTTTTTTCAATTCCTAAAGAAAACATTTCATCAATTTCAAAACATTTCTTTTTCCCTTAAACATGTTTATGAACTTACTCTGCTTTTTCCTCCCAAATCCAGAACATTGGCTCCTTCAAACTCACATTTTGATATTTTTGCATCGTTGTAATCTCTAAGAAACTATATTCATCCAAAACCAATTTATGCACCTCCCCTCGACATTATCTTGTTTGCCCCTTATTATTTTTTTCATCATGTTCAGTTTGTTCATAACCACAGCTAATAAACCACCTATTTTTATACAATCATTTGTGTTATTGTTCCTTTAGCATATTTATTGTCATCTTCAAAGAGGTGTTCATAAACAGATAATCTTTTTTTTAATCTTATACTTCCTGGTATTACCACATAAAATCAACAAAAAGCTGAAAAAAAAAAATTACAAATAAATAAAGCCATGGTGTGTAGAAGAACGCTTTCAGGGTCATGATTGACAGGAGCTCCTTTGATAACCAATAAAAGAGAAGAGGCGGTTGCTAAATTCTTAATGTTGGTCCTTGTTTCAAATAACAAAATACAATTGCCAAACTACATATAAATAAATATGATCAGCAGAAACCAAAGATCACGCATAAGACTATAAAAGGAAATTAGACTAGTAATGGAGTGCTATTACAAAAGCAACCCTAAACACACAAATGAGCTCTTTTGTAAATCTACAATAATCTCAAAGTTAAATCATTTATATACCTCATGTATCTAAATAATACAATGGGGAAACAGTTACATCTATATTGTAATTAAGCGTGAAGATACTGCTTAGATATGCATTCCACACACCCGATTTATAAAAATTTAAGATGCAAACTGTCTGTTCTTGGGAAACATTACAATTTGCCATGGATTAGTTCTGTGTAAGTTTGCAAAAAAAAAAAAAAAAAACAAAAAAACTTATGAACATAAAAATTTTAACCTTTAATGATTGATTAAACTCTACTCCTGAACAATAAAACATACCCCCCATCCTATTTAAACTTTAGTAGAGATGTTTCTAATCAGAGAAAAAAAAAAGGAGTATGATGGTGTACAAATAACAAATGAAAGACAAAGCAAACTTTTTTTTAATAATTTTCCATAAAGTTTAATTCATTTTTTTTTGTAGATATAACGCTAATGCAGATTGTGAAGTCACAAGAAAACTAATAGTGCTTGTTAAGATAGCATTAACAGATTGATTTTTTAAAGATGACCTTGTAAACAAAATAATATTAATTATCATGTCAAAAACAGTAACATGTCCAAATATTAGTCAAATTCATTGAGTAGAAAGTTATTTATAGTTGAAAGTAATGTTTACAAAAAATTGGGGAAAATATTGCATTTTTCGTAGATGTTTTAACATAGACAGTATTATTTCAAACACAAGTGACATAACCTTGAGGCTAACATGTTGGCTACCTTTGAATAACGGTTAACATTTTTAACCTATAGCGATAAACTTTCTTTTTTACTAAAAACACAATAGCAGTTTTTCTACTCAATAAAATTTTGTAATATTTGGATATAAACAACAATTTAGTAATATTATCTTTCGTTAAAAAGACATTTAAAAACTCAACCTGTTGACTAATAAGAACCAAATTAATAATCAAAACCGCAAAGGAACTAATAATTAAAATATAATTGTGAGTCAGAAACTTAGAAAATCTGACTGACCAAACTTCTATTAAAAGCAAGGACTTTTATGTTCTAAATGAGTTTTTATAGCCTTTAACAAAAAGAAAACTATTTGATACTTACATCTCTATTTTCTCTCTTTTTACGAACACTACCTTTTTCATCATCCATTTCATCAATTTCCATCTCTGCATTTTCTATTTGTTGGGCTTGTTTGCGGGGTGACGGAGTGCAAGTTGCGCCACGGTCTTGCTGTGATCCGCTAGATCGTTCTACAGAATTAGTAACGGATTTTTTGGATCGCATGGAAGCAGATGAAGTAACTATTATTGGTGTGTTCTTTTTACTTGAAGTAGCCGATGTAACAGGCGTAGAATTTTTATTATCCACTTTGGAATAAGTTAATTTATTACTTGCTGCATTCTTTGTTTTAGCCCTTGTAACAACAGGTGTTTCTGTTTCACCTTCATCTGGGGAATAATAAAGGACTGGTGACGAGTCGTCATTTAACGAAGAACTTTTCACAGGTGAGTTAGGGGTTACATAAACTTCGGGCAGGATCTTACTGATCTTCATCAGTTGAGATTGAATATCACGCATCTGTGCATCACTCAGATTAGGATCTAAATCACTATTTGGTTGGCGATAAGAAATACTAGAAGGAAGACGTGGTTCTCTGGAGAAAAAAAAACAAAAAAAACAAAATTAAATAAAATTTTTCAAAAAGATTTTATTATAGAAAAATAGCTGTACTCACCTGGTGCTGCCTTGGGTGCACTAAGTTATTTTATTTATTTTTTTATTGTACATTTTTTTTTTTTTTTTTTTTACACATACAGAAAAACAAAGAAAATTTTAGGGTGCTTCTATATTATACAAACAAAAAATATATTGAATTCCAAGTAAAACAAATGGTGCCTACGTAATTGTCAGGTCTCAAATTACTGTAACATATCCAAAAATTACGAAAAATGATAAGATAGAAAAAAATTAATGAAAAAAAAAGAAAATTTGTGAAAGGAAACAAATAATTCCTTACACTTACTAAAAAAAGAGATAAGTTAACAGGGTAGATAATTAAATTCTGTTGCTTATGTCATGTGACGAACATAATTCAAAATGTCCGACAAAATTTATTTGCCATATAAATTATATCGAAAATAGTTTTTCATTAATTATTTTTCTACCTATCATTTTTTGATAGGTTACTATTTGTGACATAACAATTACATAGGTACCATTCGTTTTATTTGAAATCCAATATTTTTTTGTTATTATAATATAGAAGCACCAATTTTAGTTATAAGGTAGACATTCTCTTCTTTTATATTCTTTGATGAAAAACATCACTTTAGCCCCTTAATAATTTTTTTTCAGTCATAATAGAAAAATGTTTCCATTTCACTAATCGTTCAGGTGAACTACATCATTTTTTAAATAAACTGTAACAAAGTGTTATTACTTATTAATAACATGGTACAACAATTACGAATGAAAATTTGTTTATATCCATATTTACTTGCCTCCCATGAAAGAAGTCAGACAGAAAGACATCGTTTTTAATGTGGGGGAAATCCAGTACCTCAAAAAAGTGCACTCTGGATTAAGACAAAAGTTGCCGCCATCTAGAAGGGTTTCTCCTTCACTGACTGAGGATAGCAAAGTGAAGTATCAGAATAGATACTACACTTTACGCCTAGTCAAACTAGTCAGAATCAATATCAGTTTAAATACTATTTAATTCTAAATTTTAAAATCCTACAAAATAACTGTGCATGTGAGATTTCAACATTTTTTAACTGTTTCACAATTTTAATTAGGTTCTTTTTCAAAAAACAAAAACAAAAAAATCTTATTAAATTTATGCAGTTAAGCATTATGGAATTTTATTTCAATTGTGACAATAATCTTGAACATGTCTAAAATTGGTGTTTGAGTGATCCAAGAGATTTGAAATTATTTACAAAATGCGAATTTCAAGTGTTGATCTTTTTCGTCCCACCTCCCACCCTTGTATCACATTATATTTTGTGAGACATAATATATATATATTAATCTTTATCCTCAATATTAATATAGGTCTAGGATTAATATACCTATTATATATCTACAGTACTATGAGCAATGTTCCTTTAAAGCATTAATACATTAAATTAAACTTTGCTCTTCTAGACTTCCAGTCTAATTCCCTTTATAAAATGTATACACACACACACACTAGTAGAAGGAAAATATTTAGAAGATGAAAGTTGCTCTGTGATTCTTCTTCCTAAATATGTTTTTGACAATCAGTTTAACAGACCGGCCATTTCAGTGGCCTTTTATTTATTGAACTATGGTATATATCTTGGGTAGTATCAGTTTCGTTGTGGTATTTTTGCCTTTACAAGGGAATGCTGACGAGGCTGCCTGCAGGCCAGAGTGCTTCTCCTCTGGGATATTGACTCTTCAATCACACTTTCTGACCCTGGTGTCACATTTCTTGCTGTAGGAAAGAGATAAATATCTATGTCTTACGTAGTTCTAGGAGGTCCAATCTCCCAGACCTTGCTTTCCCCTTTGAGAAGGAGTTAGTTAATCACTAACTGCCTGAGGATTTAGTACCGATGACTGCCAACAGAGCTGCCTTGGCTATTTCATTTTCCAACCTATCTCCGTTTAACATCAGGGAATCCTTGGTTCTGATACTTTGTAATTTACACAAGACATGGGACGGATGATAGCAATTAGTAGAAACAAGCCCTGAAAGACCGATTGGATGTTCCAAGGAAATAAAATGCATGCTATAGCATCATCCTGCAACATTTAAGTATTGACAAAGAAAATGTGCAGAGACAAGTAAATAGGGATTTAGTAAAATTTACTTTTAGTTACAAGTTATTTTATTTTCTTGTTAATTTTCATTTGTTTTTGTTCATTAAATTTTAAAAAAAAACATTAAAAATTGGTGTTATTAACAGTAAAATCATTAAGAAATGTTAAATTTGAGAAATTGTAGCCCTATTTTTTTATCTAGAACAGAAAAAGAAGAAAGCAACCTTGAATGGCTTTAGTTTTTTTTACTAATGTTTTCGAATTGAAATTCTTCTATTTCAAAGTGATCTTTTTCAATTCCAAACGTAATATTTTTTCTATCACTTTAGTGCAATAATTTCATCATTAATACAAGCCATGGAAAATTCGGTTTTAAACAAAAAGAAACAAAAACAATATAAAAAGAACTGTTTTTAGTATTTGAAAATAGCCACAAATTTTACCAATTCTGATACTCAAAAAAGTTCTGCTTTTTTTAGATTTCCAATTAACCGTCTCAAAACTAATATATATACATATATATACATACACACACACAGTAGAACCTCGAGATATGGCATTAAAACTGAATAAAAAAATACAGTATACTATATAATACACATGTATATAATCAAATTACATTATGAATAACATCATAAGGTGGGGGAAATACACTAACCAGGGGCTGGAAAAACATTGTATTCCACATCGTAACCTGAAAAAAAAAAAAAAAACATATCCTAGGGCCACCGTATCCCGGGGTTCTACTGTATATATATTAAACAAGGTTAGTACACATTTAGAATAGAGTTTGCTTACAGGATCTGGTATTCATAAATAGCTAACATAGTTACGATCCTTTGAAGGTTGTATATATTATTACTAATTATATATTACTAATTATAACTTCTTCAAATTACATGTGATAAAAACAAAGTTTTGTGATAAAAAGAAAAAGTTATTATTCAAATACTTTTCCAGTAGAGAAATTTATTCCAACAAATATTAAGAGGAAATTTCTAAAAAACTAAGCTTACCTGTTATGCACGAGAAATGCTGGTGTGTATTCTGCCAATTCTGCCCGGCTTATTCGATAAGGCATCAGGCATAATTCTATACATTTGCTCCAATCTTTGACATATTTTTTAGTGAATTTAACAATACCACTTTCCAGATCTTTCCAGATCTCATCTAGAAGAAAAAAAAAAAAAAAAAAAAAAAAAATGAAAAGAAAAATGTTAATGTATGAATAAATATACTTTTTTTTTTCAATTTAAAATTATGGCAAGAAAATGAAAAGCTTGATCACTACATTGTATTATTCAATATTAATTTTTTTATACTAAATCTGAAAACAGCAACTTAAAACTGTACTCCAGGTGATTATACTGATTTGTGTATTCAAAGTATTCTCTGACCATATTCAGGTGCATCTTGATTAAGTATTGTTAGTCAAATCTACTCCAAGTTTTAAACTGAACCTTTTATTTAATCCATGAGACTAAATTATTCTCATTCCATTGTTCAATATAATAGAAAAAAAAAACTGACTGATTGCTTAACCTAGTTTCAGTTTTATTTAGGCTCTGTCATGATTTCTCCATTGCTTATGACCTCACTGAGATTATTCACGAACCCACCCGTGTACAAGTCTCCTAGACCTTTTTCTCACAACTTGCTCTGAGCTATGTTCATCTTCAATTCTGTCTCCACTTGGATCTTCCGACCACTTGATTGTATCAGTTAAGATAAAAACGAAATGTAATAAGTCCTCAGATGTACATCTCCATTGTACAGTATATCGATACACTATGGCTGACTGGGATAGCTTCCGCACATTTATATCATATATACCTCTGCATTCCATGCTTAAAAAGGAGGTGTCCTCTATAGTATCAGACCTGATGAAATGATTAATTGAAGGTATAGACCGTTTCATTCCCTCGAAAAAATTCCAGCAAAACCCTAACAGCCAACTGTGGTTCTCTCCAGAATGTACTGCTGCCATTGCGTACAGAAATCACGTTTTCCATTGCTTTCAACGTAATAGATGTACTGAGACTAAAGCCACTTTCAGGACTGCCATCAACCACTGTAAAAGAGTAATAAAAAACGCAAGAGAGTTGTATGCTCAGTCCGTAGAAAGTAGACGAGCAGCAGTTTTGGCAAATAGTGAATAGGATCGTGAACAGAAGCAGGTGCTCTATGCCAACTATCATTAATGGATCTGAGGTAATCTCATCAGCATCAGATAAAGCCAAACTCTTTACTAAGAACTTTGCAGCTAATTCTACACTATGCAACCAAGGCCACCAACCCCCAGTATTTCCTCCTGTATCAGAAAACACTATGCGACATACAAATATCTGTGCGTTATGTTGCCAAGCTAATCAAAAACCTTGATACCCGTAAAGCAACTGGCTCTGACGGCATTCCAATTGTAATGCTGAAAAAGCTTCAACCAGAACTAGCTCCTATACTTACAAAGCTGTTTAAGTGTTGTCTTAAGGAGAATTGCTTCCCAACACCCTCATCAGTATGCCATGTATTTAAGAATTCAGGTGATCGGTCATCTCCTTCTCAGTATAGACCTATAAGTCTGTTATGAGTAAGTTGCTGGAATCTATGTTAAATAGAGAAATAGTCAACCACCTCAGCAAAAATAAACTTCTTAGTAACATACAATATGGTTTCCGTTCTGCTAGATCTACAGCAGAACAGCTATTTCATAGGATTAGCAAATCTCTTGACAGAGGCTTCCTTTCTAGGGCAGTTGCTCTTGATAGGTCATGGGATGATATATTTTCCTCTTACGATATGAAGAAATTATAAAAGATAATATTATCAAAATAATAACATATAATAAAAATAAAAAATAATAAAAATAATTATTAATATTATTATTAATTACTAGCATGGATACCCAGCGTTGCCAAGGTCGACATGAAGTTCGGTTTGGCCACACTTGCTATACTAAAAATATTGAGTAGTTTCATTATTATATGTCAACACCATCGCTACCCCAACAAAAATTTCAAAAATAGAATGGATTGCGAAATCATGGAAATTATTTTATTTGAACCGATTCCAAAAATAATGCTTGAAAGTTTGTGTGAATTATTTTTAGTTTGATTATTTGCTGAAAACGAAAACAAAAACAAAAAGAAAGTTAGCGTCCAAGGGAAACAACTCCAAGCTCAAATAACTGAAATCGGTTTATAAAAAAAACTTAAAAAAAAACGAGGTTTGTAAAAAATAAATTAAATATGTTCTCAATATAAATCAAATTTAAATAATAAACTTAAATAGAGCACTTAAAACAATCCTCTCACTATAAACAATAACTAACACACTGTTATTTAATAAATCGATTTCCCTTATTGTAATATGCAAATGAGGTCATCTCTTAATCGTCTACTTTGCAAGAATAATACTATATATAGGAATTAATGAAGTATTAAAGTAATGGACCTTTTGTATATATTAATCAAATTGTAAACAAACAAAGACAGGAATACGAATTATATATATAAAGTGTTCGACTGAGCTTCAATCTATGGTCCCCCCTCGCAAAACTTTCACAAGAAACACTCGTCTAGCTGTAAACACTATCAATAATTCCCCCCACTCTTTATCTGTGCCTAAACCTAAACGTAGATTCCATGAACAAAGCTTTTTTATTAGAACTGCACGCCTGTGGAATTGTCTTCCGTTTTCCTGCTTTCCGGCTGACTACAATATGGTTGTCTTCAAGTCTAACGTAAATAAGTTCTTGATGAGCCGTTCCATATAAGTTATCAAATTTAACAAATTTTCATTACTAATGATTATTATATTGTCCAATTTCTACTGTACACTCTTTAACCCTTATCCTTGAGTGGTCTCTTGGCCTTGATAATGTGTTGATACCTATGAAAAAAAAAAAAGAAGAAAAAGTCCAATGTGAACAAGTTCTAATTGAATCGTCCCCCTAAGTAATCCAAGTTACAAAATTCCCACTGTTTACTATGCTAAAATCACAATGACTAATGTATACCTATTAACCCTTATCCTCGAGTGGCCTCTGGGCCTTGATAAGTGGTGACACCCATGTAAAAAAAAAAAAAAAAAAAAAAAAGCAAGAAAAATCGTTTCAAGCCCCAAAGTAACACGTATATGTGAATTTAATAAACCAGGGCGAACTTAAAACTCATATAAGACCTGTTAAACAAAACCAGAAATCCATAAAGAAAACATATTAATGTGGTGAACTCGTCAATCCGTAACAACCATAAATATATTATTGTGAAGACTACGTCTGATCCATATAAAAAAACATTGTGAGTGGCTTCGTCCGATCCATATTTAGAAAAAAAAATAAATAAAAGATTCATCATATTATTGAAGGTTTATTTTAGGGACCTCTACATATTATTGTAAGGGCTAGATGTTACTTGGTTAACCTCTATCATAAATAACATTTATTTTAGGGAGAATCAAAATATATTAACACATTTATCGTATGTATATCGGTAAGCAAAAACAGTGGGTTCTAGTCTGTTATTACATAGATCTTTTGACAATTTGCAAATAATAATGTCAAAGAATGTGCAGTCTGTTCGTTTATTAAATTAAAAATAAAAACTAAAATAAAATTAAACAAAAAAAAATTATTAATAATGAATAAAGAGACGCTCTTTCTATACAAAAAATATAGGAATCAAATAACCCGTTACAGCTTGTCGTGGTCCAAAAAAATATAAAATAAAATAAAATAGGATATATATGCTTTGGTCAATAAGTTCA
The DNA here is from genome assembly GCF_053919585.1 of Euprymna scolopes. Lineage (NCBI taxonomy): Eukaryota > Metazoa > Mollusca > Cephalopoda > Sepiida > Sepiolidae > Euprymna > Euprymna scolopes. Next base: position 150,160,548 of record NC_136490.1, read on the forward strand.
GAGATCTTTTTCCAGATGTTAATTCACCATGCATTCTCATGCCTAATTAAGACAAAACTTACAGATTTGTGACAAACTTTCAAAAAATTAATGAAAAATGCTCCAGCAACATTTCAAAGAATGATGCGTTCCTTACTACAGGATATTCATGGATGTGAAGTTTACATTGATGATGTGATCGTGTACAATAACACCTGGGAAGAACATTTAGATGTTATAAAGAATTTTTTTTTAAACTACAAAATGCCAATCTGTGTGTCAATCTCAACAAAAGTTATTTTTGTCAAGCAAAAGCTAACTATTTGGGTCATACTGTCGATTAGGGTGAAGTAACACCTATCTCAGCAAAAGTTGATGCTATATCCTGTCCCAACAAAAAACAAAGAACAACTAATGAGATTTCTCAGTAGGGTTGGATTTTATAGAAGACTAGCGGGAGGTACCCGGTGATGCCCGGGTGTCTTGAGGTAAATCAAAACTCAAATAATAAAAATAAAAAAAATGTTTTGGTAGGTGAGTGTATGAGGATCGAACCCGTACCCTTGAGTTGGAAATTAATGTAAAAAAAAAAAAAAAAACGTGCTACGTTAACCATTGAGCCACCGCAACATACAACGTTAGGCAGGTTTGAATTTATTTATTTAACTATAAAAACAGGCGTGCGCAATAAAAGTTAACTCTGCTGCTTCCATTTGACCTAATTAAGAAGATCAAATAGAAGTGACGCAGCATTTGGGTTCGTTTACCCAAATTTGACTGTTTTTTCCCCCCAACAGATGTTGGAGAGGGGAAAGCAGCTCCTAATTGTTGTCCAAATTGAATAGCAACTGTCTGATATACAAGATTGATCAAAGCTGATTGCGTCTGGATGTTTTTCCCGGCACAATGCTGAGAATACGTCCGTTTGAGTTTAGTTTCACTTTATTTAGACTAAAAAGCCCAATCAACATGCGAGAAGCCAAAATAGCAATGAAAATCGATGTAAATAAATCTAGACATGACGCGCTGTCCCAAATCCTCGATATTATTATATAGGACCTATATAAACAGTTGTAAGTGATCGTAACGAACCCGGGAGTGTGTGCGAAAGAAGCCTTCGCGAGACATACACGAAATGGTCACACACATTCTGCCTTTTATATATATAGATTCTGTAAAAACTTTTTAACATTAGCAAGTTCTCTCACCAATCTCCTAAAAAAGGATGAAAAATACAAACGGACTGATTCCTGCCATATAGCTTTCAACGACATCAAAACTCTTATTGGAAGTCCACCCTCCCAATCACAGATTTCTGCAAACAGTTTAAATTACAAATTGATGCCAGTGATGTGGGTATGGGTAGAATTCTCATCCAAGAGATGAAGAAGGCTTAGATAAAGTTATCGGTTATTTTCTCAAGAAAATTCACCAAATACCAAAGACATTTCGTTTTCTTTACTATTTTGATTTTGTTTCTCTTTTTCTTTGTTAATAAAAATTTGTTTTTCTTTTCAAATTATCTTTTTTTCACTCTTATTTTTCATTGATGTCTTTGCAGTGTTCCGTTACCCCTAGACTAGGAACAAATCCATAACAATATATCAAAGGCCTTTGATAGAGTATGGCATAAAGGTCTACTTCACAAGATCTCCAGCTATAGTATAGCTGGAAATATCTTCTCGATTATCAAATCATTTCTCTCTGATAGGTGCATAAGAGTAGTGATTGATAGGCAGAAATCAGAAGCTTACAGTATTAACGCTGGAATCCCTCAGGGATATATTCTGGGCCCAACTCTATTCCTAATCCAGATCAATGATCTTCCAAATCATATCCTTAGATTATTCGTAGACATTTATGCTGACGACACTACCACCTACACAGTACATCAAATACGGTAAACGACCAAGTTCTCTCTGACTCTCCTCTGATCTGGAGCATGTGATACAATGGGGAAAGAGGCGGCTGGTTACTTTTAATTCATCTAAAACCAAGCTCCTTTCTTTGCATCAACGCTCTGATCCCCATCTGGCATCAACTGAAATGAATGGGTCTCATCTTGGGGAGACTCCATGTTTTGACAAGCTCCTGGGCTTGACTATTATTCCTGATATGAAATGGAACACGTACATCAAATCTGTTGCCAAGGTCGCTAGGAAAATGGTGGGATCCTATCAACCCAGAAGATATCTCACTGCTGATAGAATTCTATACTTATATAAGAGCCAGGTACGTCCAAGGATGGAGTACTGTTGCCACATCTAGGTAGGAGCTGCTAGAAAGACCTTATTCTGCCTTGACAGAGTTCACAATAAACTTCATAGCCTAGTGGGGGATGCCCTTTTCTCTTTCTCACAGAAGAGATGTTGCGAGCTTGTCTCTGCTTTATCGTTATCTTCATGGCAAGTGCTCATCTGAGCTCGAATCTATGGTCCCCCCCTTGCCAAACTTTCATCTAGCTGAAAACATCAATAATTTCCCCCACTCTTTATCCGTGCCTAAACCTAAATGTAGATTCCATGAACAAAGCTTCTTTCTTAGAACTGCACACCTGTGGAACTCTTCCATTTGCCTGCTTTCCGGCTGACTATAATATGGCTGTCTGCAAGTCCAATGTAAACAAATCCTTGATGAGCCGTTCCCCTCAAGTAATCCAATTTACCAAATTTCCACAATTACTACGTCAATGTCCCATTGACCATGGTACACTTATTAACCCTTATCCTCAAGTGGCCTCTGGGTTTTGATAAGTGATGACTCCTGTGTAAAAAAAAAACTACCAGTAAAAAAATCTTTTTTGTAATTATATTTTATTTGTTTTTAACCTGCATGCACTTAGCCCTGCTGACCATAAAAAAATGAATATTGCAGTTATTTTTTTTAACCATCACTAGGTCAGGGTTACACTGAATTCAATAATATATAATTTGTAAGTGGATCTTCTCCAGTTTTTAACTTTTAGTCAAGATGCAAACATTATTTTATATAATGAATGATTTATCTGCATTTTATTCAGTTAAGAATAGCGGATTTCCTATTTATGTACAACAAATTAAGACAAATTTCTCCTGCTGTGTTTTTTTGTTTTTTGCTAAAAATCTTTTTAAAAAATAAGTTTATTTTAAACTTGGGGGAATAACTTTTTTATTTTAAATATGAGTCAATATAAATAGAAAGAAATCCCTTGAGTTAAAAAATATTTGTTTACTATTTTAAAAATCATGTTTTTTCTAATGTTTTTGTTTCTTTTTAAATAGTAAATATTTACCCTCAAAATTAATATGAAAATTAAATATATCAACAATTACTGAATTCCTCCAAATCTTGGCTCATCAGTCTGAAAAGAATTTAAAAAAAAAACACAGCATGCTAATCCTTCTAAATTGCTTCTTGTTGTTCTTGACAGAAATCGAGATTCCTCAAATTACTCAATTACTGAATTACTTCAATTTCATGCTGAAACATCACATAAATCAGCAGTAGTTACCATGCTTGGACGTGCCTTAGTTTTTCATACATGATTAGTAAAATTCTACAAAATAGTATTTAAAAAAAAAAAAAAAAGGACAAACCTGTATGTTGGCAACGCCCAAATTCTATATTTAATGTGTTCTCTTCATCTGTGAGAAGATCAAATTGATTCTTGATGTCATTGTGCATAAAAGAATCTTTTCGGAACATCAAGCTGTGCATTACACCATACCTAGAAATATAAAGAAAATATTTTAGAAAATTTTAAATCAATTAAAAGATTAAAACTTAATATTTTAGAAAATATATCTAATTTTCTAGAATTAAATGTTAACATAATGCTCCTATAATATTAGTCACAATTGAAGATTGCATTACAAGTAAAAACATTTTGATGTACTTATGTGTCATGCTGAAATAGAAATCCGTGCCAAAAATTAGAACATACGATTGAGTAGAAACTTAATTACAAGTAAAAATCAATTTATTGTAAATTGTTGCTCTATCATATTAAGCAATTCATCTTTACTTTCTTAAATGAAAGAATGACTTATCTCCCCTGCTTTATAAGAACTTCCAGTATTTCTCCTGTTATCAATGATGGATCAAGAAAATATGATCAAACTGATGCTTGCTTTTAATAAAAAGTTCTAGACAATTTTCTACTCATAAATATATCAAAGTGTTTTTACTTGAAATGCAATTTTCAATTATGATTAATCTATATACCTATAAAAGTAAAAGAGTGTGTGTGTGTGTGTGTACATTTTCCTACCAAACTACTCTGTCAATTTTTAGTCTACAGACTTGTGATTTGACATAAGGGCTATTGAGATTTGGGAAAATCTTTTTAATCAGTTTTTGACCAGAAATTTGGCTGTCAAGGAGTCAAAGTTCAACAATTTGACCTTTAAAAACGCTACCAAACTCCTCCGTAAAACACTTGAAATTTTAGATGTAGGTTACTTGGACATGGATCAAACTTCTTAATTTGATTTGAGCCCAAAACAATAAATGTTAAGGGGTTAAAGTTTAAAAAAATTTGACCTCTGCAGTCTCTACCAAATTACTCAGCCAATTTTTGGTCTAAACATTTAAAATTTTACATAAAGTGTATTCAGACATAGGGCAAGCTTTTTAATCCCTCCATAAAATAAAAAACAGAATCATGTTTAAGTCATACTAACCTTGCAATTAAGCTAAGAATGAACAGCAAAATTTCAACCATGGGCAAGCCGTCATCTACATATTCAACTATCTTTGCCTCTGGCCACAGTGAATAGCTATCCAGACAAATGACTACATATACTAAGTTACCTCCATTTGTCTTATATGGACCAAGTAAATCAACTTCGACCTAGAAAGAAAAAAAAAAAGATTAAAAATAGAAAAAAAAACATTAGCAAAGAAAGAATCTTTAGATGCAATTGTTCATTTTCATTATGCACACATGAAATGATCTTTAATATTCTACAGAAAAAATTCCATAAACTGTAAGGACACACACGAGAGTTTGTTTAAATGAATATCTGATAGAGTGTGTAGGTAGGAATAAACTAATAAGCAAAAAGCAATCTGCTTTACTTTCGACCTAATAAATAAAGAATTAAAAAAAAAAAAAAAAAAAAAAAAAAAAAACAAGATTTTGCCTGCTTGTCTTTTTGCTAGTCTTCAGGTCTGAATGGCTAGTCCACTCATAATAAGACAATGAAGGAAGATTTTGTCACGATTTTTCCTTTGCTAATGATCAAACACAGATTGTTGACAAACCTATATACTGATGGATATTTTGCAAGTCTTCATCTTTCCTAAATTGTGATCTTCACCGTTCTGTGTCTGCTAGGATCTTCTGATCATGCAGTGATCTCAATTAAGATAAAAACAAAATGCAACAAAATCTCTCCATCATACTGTGTATTGATAATTGATGTTGACTGAGATAACCTCAGATCTTTCATATCAGAAATTTTTCCGCATTCAATGTTATGTGTTCTGTATCACATCCAAATTAACTGATTAACTATTGGTATTAAAAGCTTCATACTTGCTTCGAAATTTCAACAGAAACCAATCTACCATTCGTAATCCACCCTAGAATGTGCTGCTGCCATTGTTCACAGAAATAAATTCAATTGCTTTTCATGAAATAGATGTTCTGAAACCAAAAATGCCTTTAGGACTGCCTGCAACTACTGTAAAATGGTTATAGAAAATGCAAGAGAATCATATGCACAATCTGTTAAATCTACAGTAGCTGAACAGAGGCTTAGTTTCCGCAAGTTTTGGCCAATAAAAAACAAGGCCTTGAACAGATGTGTGGCCTCTACTCCAACCATCATCAATGGATCAAAGATTACTTCATTAGCACCTAATAAAGTCAAACATTTTGCATATAACTTTGCAGCCAATTCCATCTTTTGCGATTGGAGCCACCTACCACTTAAACTGAGTGACATCCATATATCTGTGCTGGATGTTGTTAAACTTATCAAAAACCTTGATACAAACAAAGCAACTGGTCATGAAAACATTCCAACCATAGTACTTAATAACAAAAAAAAATAAAACTGCAACTGAAACTAGCTCCTATTCTTACAAAGTTGTTTAATCGTTTAAAGAAGAAATGCTTCCCATCACGTTCTACTTCACAAGCTCGCTAGCTACAGAATATCTGGCAATGTCCTTTCAACCATTTAATAAATCTGCTATTTTAATTTTTTTTTAATAGCTGTAAAAAAAAAAAAAAAAAAAAAAAAAAAAAATTATAAAGAAAATTACTTTGTGATTCATCAAAATATATTTAAATGAATTGGGAAGCATTAAAACAGTTTAATACAAAATCATTTTTGGCTTTAAAATTCTTAGCATAATCTTTTTTTAAATTATTTTTTACATTCAACAATTTTAGAGATTAAAACATTAAATTTAATTAAACAATTAGTTTTATAACAATTTTGTTCAATTAATAATTTAATGATCAAATGATATAATAAATTTAAATTTCAAAATGTTTAAATATAAACAAAAAACAGTAAAAGCGTCAAATATCTTAATTTGAAAAATTATTTAAAAAAAAAAAAAAAAAAAAAAAAAAAAAGGATAGGTGCAGCTAGCCACATACGTACACACGCCATCAATAATGATGGCAATAGAAACGAAGAGAATTTGTTGATTTTCAAATCTGGCAAATACAAATAAGTTGAATTTTAAAGTTATTTGCACCAGAAAACATTTATGTATCAGTCGATAACAACCTCAAACATTCTAACAAAATATTAGCCCCTGCCCCCACCCCCATTAAACTGGAATAGTTTAACATCATGTTTTTACAGGTTGCTGGTGAAGAAAACAAGTAATCTTCAATGAAACCAGCAAATCACTGATAATCAATTGAGGAACATCTAGTTCACAATTATAAATGAATAGAGCTTTTTAGTAGTATGAAAATATACTTATGGCATGTAAGTTATGCAGAAACATTTGTGCTTCATTAACAAAAGAAATAATAAAGATAACTGTTTCTGTTTGGCTTGCTTGCCATAAGTATATTTTTATACTACTATTCAACTCCACTTTAATTAAATGCCTCTCTTTCAGACATAATATTGCTAGTCTCAAGTTTTTCTATAAATATTATTATGGAATGTATTTTTCAGAATAGTCTGATCTATTCACTGCTTCCTTTGTTCCAGCTCATTTGACTTGGTCTAGTTGTCTTCATCAATTCATGGTTTTGATACCTCATTGTTAATACAGCTTCCTATTTCAGTAGCTTCTATTGAAAATCTGCAGGCTTCTGAAGTTCTCTTCCTGACGACCGGTTTCCTCCTAGCAATAGCCTTGGTCTTTTCAAGACTATGTCTTTGCAATAATCATCTTTCATTCTTGTTAAATCCTTACATCAAGTAGCTTCATACCTTGTCTAGAGCAATTTCCATTAAAAAAAAAGTGCTGAAAAATATATATGCATAATAATGAAATAGTTAAGAAATCTATATTTTCAATACAAGAAAGAAAACTTACCTTTTGCCAAAATTGTGTAATGACCTCTCCCACATTCTCAGTGAATGGGAGAGCAGCCATAAGCTCTTCAACATGTTCTGCTCTCTCCGATGGAGTCTTGCATGCAGGTGTCAATTGATTGTTGCCAGTTCGATATGCTTGGCAAACAGGACAATCTTTGATATATGACCGCACAGTTTCAATGGTTTGCGACAAATAGTAAAGATCACTGAATTGCTTAACCGTTTTGTCATATGACCGATGGTTTCCTGACAAAAAAAAAAAAAACTCACATTAGTTAAAAAAAATTGTACAACATTAAAAAAAATATGTAACAAGACCACAAGGGAGGGAATGTTGTAAACTATTAAAACCCTGCTATATAATTCTTTTTTACAAGCCAACTAAACTATCTTGATTTAGACATTTTTTTTTTTTTTTTACATTTTCACCCCAAACAAGGCACATTGCCACTTTGACATAGGGTACTATTATCAGGGACATAAGCTACAGGGATACTATGTAGGGAGTTGGACAGCAAGATGTCTGTTCACATTATATTTGAACTTCTACATGTCAGTATAGTTGAGGAAGCAGGGACCCGGAAGGGAGTTCCAAAGTCTAGCAGTTGTGGGGAAGAAACTACTAAAGTAGAAGGTTCTCTTACATTTAGGGATCTCTACTGTGTAGAGGTGGGATTTAGCTGCTTGTCAGCTTTGTCAGGGGTATTTACGTCGAGGGGGGTACAAGTGCTTGCAATTTGTCAGAGCATTCACCATTAAAATATTTATAGAACAGACAGAGAGATGCTACATTTTATTGATGAGACAGAGGCTGAAACTTAGATAACAGTTCAGGACCTATCAGGTTAGCGAGTCTCTTTTTAACCCTGTCTAGGAGCAAGAGACTAGTAGCAGATGCACCAGCTCAAATGTGATAACAATACTCCATACATGGGCGAATGGTGGCCTTATAGAGGTACAGGATACTTTCAGGCATTAATAGTTTTCTAGCACAGTAGAGAGAGTCTACCTTTTTTACAGTAGTCTTGACAATGCTCTCAATGTAATTGTTACAACTCATGTTCCCTGTGAAACTTAGGCCAAGGAGTTTAAAGGAAGTAATTTCAGGTAATGTGTCTTTGGCTATTGCTATTAGTGGTAGAGGAGGTTTCTTGTAATTATTGAAGGAAACAAGTTTAGTCTTGGCAGCACTGAATGTGATCATCCATTTATGATCTCATTCCACTACAGATTGGAGGCCTTCCTCTAGTGTTTCTGCCATTTCCTTAGATATGTGTTCATTTGTTTTCCCGTCGTGCCTGTTATAGAGCGTGGTGTCATCAGCATATATACCCATCTCAGAGGCAATTTTGTCGGGGAGGTCATTTATGAATATTAAGAATAATAAAGGTCCAAGGGTAAACCCCTGAGGTACTCCTACATTTATATCATATTGTTTAGATGTACAACTGTTGAGGAAAACCTGGATTTTTCTCTTAAGGAGTTATGTTAAATATTCATCCAGCGATACCATATGATCTGATTTTCCTGAGAAAACCATTGTGCCATACCCTGTCAAAAGCCTTAGATATATCTAGGGCTACAGCTCTACTCTCCCCTGCTTTGTCAAGTGAATGGTATATATGTTCGAAGATTACAGTTAGAATACCTGCTGTGGAACAGGCTTGTCTAAATTCATATTGTTGGTTGGTCAGAAGTTTAGCATCTGTAAGGTGATGAACTAGAGCTTAGTTAATTATGGACTCAAATATTTTTGCGAAAAGTGGGAGGGGGCTAATAGGGCGATAATTTAATGGGTCAGTTCTTTCGTCAGAATTCTTGAAACCTGGTACCACAAAAGCAATTTTCCAGCAGTCAGGAAAGCAGGATTTGTTAAGGCATTTGTTGTATAGTTTGGAGAGAACTGGAGCTATCTCGGTGGAGCATTTTTTTAATAGTACAGCCGGGATGAGATCAGGTCCACATGCTTTTGAAGTGTCCAGGTTTTTTTTTTATATCATGCACCTGAGAAGGGGTAATTTTTCAGATCATCTAGTGTGACGTCTGTCTGCAAAGGAAAGTTAGGAAGGGGGTGGTTTGCAGGGTCTAATGTGGAGTTTGAGGCAAATCGACTGTCAAGCATGTTAGCCTTCTCGATTGCTGTGCAAACAACCTCATGATTGTTGGATAGTGGGGGAAATTGTGGATTACCTTTTATTTACTATTTCCAAAAATCACAGATTCTTAATTTCTGAGCTTCGATGCGTTTTCTGGTGGTTTCAGTGTATTCTGTCACTATTTCTCTCTTACAATTACTTCTATAAACTTCTGTCTGTTTGATCTCGAGTTATGTCGGTTAAATCTGCGGTACGCATGCTGCCTTTGAGCATGTTTAATGTTTTAGCTGTCAACTTTGAATTATGACACAAAATTGAAATTAAGGTCGTGATGTTGATTCTGGTATTCTTGACTGCAAACCTGGACACTTTTGAGATTGATGAAAAGTGTGATGTTTGACCTTGCAAGAGCCAAAAATTCAATTTCATTTATGCGTATGATGCATGGATGGTCTTGTTCAGATGTTGTTAATACAATCATAAATCAAATAGACTGTGGAGAGATGAGTCTTATATCAAGCTACAAGTGATATATCATCGGATATTGAATGTTGAGAGAACAAGTGCTATTTGATCATTCAAAGTAGCAAACAAGGCAGAAGGCAAAATTAGTGCAAGTCACTAACAAAAGTATTTTAAATAAATATTAAACTATTTTACAATGAATTAAACTGTCCCTTCCGCTATAACCATTGCCTTTATTTTTTTCTTTTTAGTAATAGGTCACAATTTCCAAAGGCTACTCAAGGATAAAAGTTAATGAAATTGAATGACTGTTAGTTGAAAGATGATGGACATCACGATAAGACTGAGGATTCTTAATGGAACAAACTAAGATTAATTAGCTATGAAGATGGTTTATGCCAAGAATTCGATATTAGATTTAAAAGATGGCCATGTTTTTTAACGAAGCTATCAAAATGATCACCATACAATTTTTTATCTCATAATCCTTACAAACAAGGCAAATTGCTAGTGAGACGTAAGGGGCTATTATGAATTAGGAACCATGTTTACAAGGACACTAAGTAAGGAATTGAAATGTCTTCACATTACACTTCTGTAGGTTAGTACAGTCAGGGAAGCACAAAACAGAGGGAATTCTAAAATCTAGCAGTTTGAGAGAATAAACTTTCAGAATAAAAAGCTCTCCAACATCAGGCGACCTTTACAGTGAAGGTATAAAATTTTTAGAGAAAAAAGATATTTTTGAAATAATTAAATTAAACTTGCACATTATATATATTTGTATTGCCATACAATACAATCGAGTTAAAGAGCATGTGTTTTTTGTCTCAAAAAAGATTTGAGGTCAGTAACCAGGCAGTTTTATTTGATTTTTACTTACACTATTGGGGGAAAAGCCACTCAGCAGTACATCAGGTCACTGCTATGTAACATTAGCATATAAATAGTAATACACACGGACGAAAAAAACGCTTTGGATAATTACAGATTTCAAGGTAGTTCTACTAAAATAGCCATATTTTTCAAACCAAAGCACTTCAAGTCTTCAAATTACTATTGTTTTGTTCGAAAATGAATATACTTTCAAATGAATTAATAAATATGGATGTACATTATATATTTTAAGAGTTTTAAGCAAATAAAGTGATAAAAATGTGAACGTCATAAAATGGCGTTTTCGGTAAGGTTTTATAATGACCCTCCCTGTTTTCTAAAGGTCCGTACCATGATTGTATGAAGAATTTCGTTATGAAATTTGGAATACAATCAGAAGAGGTGTTAATCTTAATACTGTCAAGTGTCCGAAATATTTTTGACCATTTCTTTTTTTGTTGTTTTAAAAATAAGACTTTAATATGACGAGTATCGAACATTTTGAAAAAAAATTTAATCGGACACCTACTAGTAAATAAATCATTCTTTTTACTATCTTTATCAATTAGAAGTATTATTTTATGTTGAGTAGGACCGCAGTAATTGATAATAATTTAAAAGGACCTACCCGAAAAAAAATGTTTATTTTTCGAGTTTGATCAAATTAAGTTAGTATTAGTAGCAGCAGCAGCACTGCAGTAGTTGTAGTATTAGTCATAGCACAGTGTAAACAACACGCGTTCTTTAATTTTTATTCACGAACGAATTAAGAAAAGCATGAAAATATGAATATAAATGGTCTGATATGTTTAATTAGAGAATGTTATCAGAATAACATTAGTTTAGAATTATTCGGTTTTCAGAATGTATAATAACTAGTGTTGGGACGATTCCTAATTTTTATATGATTCCGATTCCGATTCCAGGAAAATATTGATTAACGATTCCGATACCAAGTACGATTCCGATTCCGATTCCTAGGGAATTTATTGCTTTGAAATATACCAGGTAGTTTTATACTTATGGCCGGTAGTTCCCAAATATGTTCCCTAACTTTGGAAGAGATATTTTATGTCTACACCGTCGTGTTTTGGATTAAATAAAATTATTACATAGCAAACTAAACGGAAAAATTAGCAAAATTTATTCTAGAGAAAATTTATTTTACTTAATTGGAATACAGAAAAAAAAACTCAAAGAAAATAGAATTTATCCTTCAGAGAAAAAACAAATAAAATAGAATTTATATAACAGAACAAAAACAAGAAAATTAGAGAATAAATACACACGATTCATTATTTTGGTCCTCATAATTAACAGATTTAATGAATTCAATAAAAAAAAATATAGCCGAAGAGAAAGAAAATATATACTAATTAAATATAAAAAAGATAAATATTTAATTTAATAATTTATAAATTACTGTACACATAGATTCGAAAAAGTTGTCAAAAAACAAATATATAACAAACAAATATTATCAAAGGCAAGATAAGTTATTTTTCTACCAAACTGGATACATTTTTTTTGTTTTTATTCAATGTAACATGTTTATTCAGCTCAAAAAACATGCAGTTTTTACCGATGTATTGGAAAATTCAAAATGGCGCCCGACATTCTGTTTAACATGATAAGTTTGGGAAAAGGTGTTATAAATAATAAACTAGACAAAATACTATTAAAAAAAACACCGAATATATATCAAAATATGTCACGGTAACATATATTGAGCGAGTTTCTAGCAGTATTTTGTATAGTTTATTATTTATAACATCTTTTCCCAAACTTACCGTGTTAAAGAGAGTCTCGGACGCCATTTTGAATTTTCCAATACATCGGTAAACACTGTGTGCTTTTCGAGCTGAATAAACATGTTACATTGAATAAAAACCCGAAAAATATATCCAGTTAGGTAGAAAAATAACTTATCTTGCCTTTGATAACATTTATTTGTTATATATTTGTTTTTTGACAACTTTTTCGAATCTATGTGTACAGTAATACAAACCCAACTTTGTTTTTTTTTGTTTTTGTTTTTTTTTTACACAGTGTTCACCACTTATCAAGGCCCGGAAGCCACTCAGGGATAAGGGTTATTGCAAGTACATTACGTTAGTGAGGAGATTTGATGAAGTGTTTAATTAGGGGGGCGGTTCATTAGGAATTTGTTAACATTAGACTTGAAGACATCCAAGTTGTAGTCCGGAGGGAAGCAGGCAGACGGAACAGAGTTCCACAGGTGTGCAGTTCTAAGAAAGAAGCTTTGTTCATGAAATCCGCGTTTTGATTTAGGCACAGATACAAAGTGGAGGAAATTTTTCACAGTGGATTCAGCTAGACGGGTGTTTTTCGTGAAAGATTGGCGAGGGGGGACCAGGGATTGGAGTTCTGACGAACACCTGCCATGAAAATAACGATAAAACAAGGATAGGCTCGCAACGTCTCTTCTGTGGGAGAGGGGTTGCAGGGTAGAGAAAAGGGCATCCCCCACTAAACCACGAAGTCTATTTTGTACTCTGTCAAGGCATGATAGGCTGTTTTTGGCAGCTCCTGCCCAGATATAAGTCCTTAGTAAAATTCTATTTATAAATACTTTTTAAAATGAAATTATTTAATTAATTGTAAATATTATTTAGACATAAAAATTAACTGATTACAAAACCTTTTAAAAATATATATATTAATTTCTTTTTCGTTCGGCAAAGAACTGCGCAAAACACTTTTAATTTTCAATTTAAAATTCTAGAAAAAAGATTATATTATTCTGCTTTTAATATAATCAAATTCAGGGTTTTATCTTTCTGGAGAAAAAAAAATAATGGATTTTATTTCAATGAAATTTAAAAAAAAAAAACTTGACTGAATTGAATTAATTACCCTTAAATTAACGAAGGGGTTATTTAATAACTTTAGGTTTGGAAGAGATAGGTATGGGGTCGATTTTTTTGAAACTTCAAAAGAAACTGACTACTGTCAAAGCTTTGCGAAATAATATGTGATCAATTTCATTTTAGAGATATTTTTTTCAAAAGCCTTCTTTTAAAAAAAGAAAAAAAAAGTATATTGTTCTATTAAACCTTTTACTGTTTAAATAATTTGACTTTGCTAGTTTTATTTTAAGAAAATATAAGTTGAAAAAGCATTTTCATTCAGTATTAGAAGATTTGTCAGTAAAAAAAAAGCAATCGCCAAAAAGATAAGCGTTTTTTTTATTTTTACTCGCAATGTAGAGCCCTGCATACTTCTTTTCAAGTTAACTCTTTTGTAGTTTTGATTACAATAGATCTGAATGAATGAACCTTGTAAGGGAGGGGCACTAAGCATTGCCCTGTTAATAATGAATTTCTTTGGTTTCTTTTTATTTCTCTCTTGCGGTTAGAAATATCAGGAATTTTTTTTATTTTTTTCAACATCAGACTAAAAGAATCGTGATGAAGGAATCGGAAAATTAAGGTATTTTTTAACGATGCGATTCCGATACCTCCCAAAATACACGATTCTTACGATTAACGATTCCGATTAATCGTCCCACCACTAATAATAACAATCCCAACCAATTCGGCATTATGAATCCATTATAATTTCTCACATTTCTGGTCAAATTTAAAAACATGGTTAAAAAAAACAAAGTAAACTTTTGTAGATATATAGCTTGCATGCACTTTTATTCGTTGCATTAGTTTTGAACAGCGAATTAAAACAATGTTTTTACTGCGAACAGCCACAAATGTTTTTTTTTCAAAATCAAAAGATGTATGAAAATCTCGTTTGTATTACTATACACATAGATTTGAAAAAGTTGTCAAAAAACAAATATATAACAAATAAATGTTATCAAAGGCAAGATAAGTTACTTTTCAACCTAACTGGATATGTTTTTAGTGTTTATATTTAATGTAACATGTTTATTCAGCTCAAAAAACATAGTTTACCGATGTATTCGAAAATTTAAAATGGCGGCCGACTCTCTCTTTGAGGCGGTAAGTTTGGGAAAATGGGTTATAAATAAAAAAAACAACAAAATAGACAAAATACTGTTAGAAACTCGCTCAATATATGTTACCGTAACATAGGCGGATATATATTCGGCGGGTTTTTAACAGTATTTTATCTAGTTTTTTTATTTTAACTAATTTTCCCAACCTTACCGTGTGAAAGAGATAGTCGGCTACCATTTTTAACTTTCCAATACATCGGTAAGCACTGTATGTTTTTCGAGCTGAATAAACATGGTCCATTAAATAAAAACATGCTTTGCATAACATTTGTTATAATTTTATTTTTTTATTTTTTTGGACAACTTTTTCGACCTCTGTGGCAAGTAATACAAACGCACAAATAGTGTTGACTGTTGAGCATTTCCAGAGAACAAGACAAATGTCAGTTGACACTTAAATATTTGAAGTCTTGGTAATGACTTAAAAATAAATAGTAAAACAAAATACTGTTAGCAACCCACCTACTAAAGTTATGTGTGGCAAGTCTCCTCCTAAAACACTCTTTAACCCTAACAATAACACTAAGTTCGAGTGGCCCCCCCCAACAAAATACCTCTGTAAGCCACATACAAGCGTCTAAAACAAACAAACAAAAAATAGATCCTTCCTTAAAGAAAAATGCATATAAAAAATAAATTGGTTAATTGCCCTAAAATGCTGGAAATGGTGAATTATTTTACATTACATTTTTGTGAAACTAACCGCCCCCCCCCTCTAATATTGTTTTTGTTTCTGTCAAGTCTTCAGTATGTTCCCACATAATTTTCCTTAGCCTTACAATTAATTCAAAGTCCGAATGGCAACCCTCCCCATATTCTCATTGCATAGAAACCCTCTTAAAACCACACGTCTTAAAAAAAAAATAAAACAAAAAGCATACAGGATTTATCTCCCATAAAAAAAAAAAAAACAGTTAACTGCCCTAAAACGCTAGAATGACCTGTAATGGGGAATTATTTTACATTAAATTCTAAAATAATTTGTTTATCTTTCATTAAAGTTTTTCATGGCATTTCATACATAATTGCCTAAAAAGGTAGAATCACATTTTGGAGGGGTGGTTAGAAGGGGTTGGGTGGGGTTAAACAAAAGGTGTTAATCTACAATAATACCAAAGAAATATTGCAATATATTCATTTTTAAATGGTCCTTATGTTTAGATTTAAGTTTTTGTACGTAAAGCACATTACAATTCAACTTTGAGTTCTCCAACTTCTTTTCTATTTATGGATACATGGCATTTTTAAGGAATTGCTGCATATTTATGCACATTTACTGCAGATTATTTGGAAACCATAAACTTTGGGAGATTTTCAGTTGCATATTCTGATTCCTTGTACAAAAATACACTTATACAGTAAATTTCATTTCTTAGTCTTGTGTTTTAACAAAGATATGACATTTTTACTGAAAAAGTAGTGTAAAAAATGTGACGAAACGCATATGGTCTTAAAGAGGGGAAAATATCCAAACGTGTGAGGCACAAAAATAGCCATAACTTCCTTAATTTTAATCAGATTTTTAAAATTTAAAAAGATTCTTTCTTAGCTCATCAAGCTCTTTCTATGTATACCAATATTGAAATACTTTAAGCTATTTCAATTTTTTCATGTGTATTGCTAATATAAAGGGTTTACCAACCCATGTTTCAAACTTTCAGTCTTTTCTTCTTTTTGCTCAGATGTCTTACTTGGTCACTCAAAGATAGAAATATCCTTTGGAGGTCACAAAGATCTCTTCTCTGTATATGCCGTATTCCTGTCTTGTTTCTTCACCACTATTCGAACATTTATCGCCTGGTTGCAAGCCTATTGCTACAAAATCTAGAAGACACTCATCGATCCATCAGCAGTTTATACAATCCAAAATTCATAACCTTCTAAAAGACGGTGTTATTGAACCCACTCGCTCTCCCTGGAGAGCACAAGAAGCATCTTGTCATTGACTATAAACATCGACCGGTTCATATACTGCACGTGGTGCTTATCCTTTACCAATAATTGATGAACTAGTCAAAAAATCACAATGGTGCATCATGTTTCCAACAATCGATAGACAATCTAATAAAACTATATTGATAATATCACTATATGCGGCCGTAATATGATGAAACATGAAAATCTTAATCGTTTCTTAGTTGTTGGCATCTTGTACGACATGTAGTACAGCATAAGTTACAATGAGAACAAGAACATTATGCAAACTGAGAGAGTCACCTTCTTACGGTATGAAGTGTCATTTGGAGTTGTAAAACCAGATCTTGAACGCTTCCATGCTTTGAGATATCTACCTCCACCACCAGATACTAAATCACAAGAGTGGGTTGTTGGAAAGACAGAGGGATGCAACATTTCATCGATGGGGCAGCGGTTGAAACCTAGCTGATAGTGCAGGCCCTGTTTAGGATCGGAGAGAGATTGGTTTGTTGGGCCCAATATAGATTTGTAGGCAAACTGACGGGCAAGGGCCTTCTCGGTTGCCATGCAAACAACTTCAAGATTGTTGGATAGTGGGGAAATTGTTGTTTTTTTTTTGTTTGTTTTTTTTACATAGGCATCACCACATTATCAAGGCCCAGAGGCCACTCAAGGATAAGGGTTAAAGAGTGTACAGTAGAAATTGGACAATATAGTAATCATTAGTAATGAAAATTTGTTGAATTTGATAATTTATATGGAACGGCTCATCAAGAACTTATTTACTTTAGACTTGAACACAACCATATTGTAGTCAGCCGGAAAGCAGGAAATCGGAAGACAATTCCACAGGCGTGCAGTTCTAAGAAAGAAGCTTTGTTCATGGAATCTACGTTTAGGTTTAGGCACAGATAAAGAGTGGGGGGAATTATTGATAGTGTTTACAGCTAGACGAGTGTTTCTTGTGAAAGTTTGGCGAGGGGGGACCATAGATTGAAGCTCAGTCGAACACTTTCCATGAAAATAACAATACATCAGAGACAAACTCGCAACATCTCTTCTGTGAGATAGAGGTGGCAGCGAAGAGAAAAGGACATCTCCTACGAGGCTACGAAGTCTATTTTGAACTATCAAGGCAGGCCAAGTCCTTTCTAGCAGCTCCTGCCCAGATGTGGCAACAGTATTCCATCCTTGGACGTACCTGGCTCTTATATAGATAGAGAATAGCATCAGCAGTGAGATATCTACCGGATCGATAGAAAGATCCCACCATTTTTCCAGCGGCCTTGGCAACAGATTTGATGTACGTATTCCATTAAAGATCAGGAGTAATGGTCAAGCCCAGAAGCTTGTCAAAACTTGAGGCCTCCTGAAGACGAGAGCCATTCATTTCAATTGATGCCAGATGTGGATTAGAATGTTGATGATGTAAAGAGAGAAGCTTGGTTTTAGATGCATTAAAAGTAACCAGCCACTCCTTTCCCCATTGTACTACGTGATCAAGATCAGAGGAGAGAGAATTGGAGAGAACTTGGTCGTTTACTGTCTTAGATGTGCTACCATAAATGGTAGTGTCGTCAGTATAAATGTCTACAAATGATGTAAGGATGTGATTTGGAAGATCATTAATGTAGATCAGGAAAAGAGTTGGGCCCAGGATGGACCCCTGAGGGACACCGGCATTAATACTGTGAGCTTCTGATTTTTGCCCCTCAACTACTACTCTTATGAACCTATCAGAAAGAAATGATTTAATAATTGAGAAGACTTTTCCAGCTATACCATAGCTAGCGATCTTATGAAGTAAACCTTTATGCCATACCCTATCAAAGGCTTTAGATATGTCAAGAGCAATTGCCCTAGAAAGATTGCCACCGTCGAGAGATTTGCTAATCCTATGCGATATAACTGTAAGCACATCTGCTGTAGATCTAGCAGAACGGAAACCATATTGAGTGTCACTAAGGTTATTTTTGTTGAGATGGTTGATTACTTCTGTATTTAACACAGATTCTAGCAACTTACTCATGACGCACAGGAGACTTATTGGCCTGTACTGAGAGGGGGATGAGCGATCACCTGAATTGTTAAATACAGGGCATACTGATGAAATTTTCCAGGGAGATGGGAAACTATTCTCCTTAAGACAACGTTTAAACAGTTTTGTAAGTATGGGCGCTAGTTCAGGTTGAAGTTTTTTAAGTACTATAATTGGAATACCGTCAGGGCCAGTTGCTTTACTGGAATCAAGGTTTTTGATTAGCTTGGCAACATCACGTACAGATATACGTATATCACATAGCGTGTTTTCTGATACAGGAGGAAATATTGGGGGTTGGCGGCCTTGGTCGCAAAGGGTAGAATTAGCTGCAAAGTTCTTGACAAAGAGTTTGGCTTTGTCTGATGCTGACGAGATAACCTCAGGTCCATTGATAATAGTTGGGATGGAGCACACGCTTCTGTTCAGGATTCTGTTTGCTATTTGCCAAAACTGGTGGGAACCAAGCCGCTGCTCAGCTACTTTTGTTGAGTGCCCATTATTTACTACACAGTTATAGATTTTCTAAAAGTCACAAGTTCCTAATTTCTGTGTTTCAATGCGTTTTCTGGTGGTTTTGGTATATTCTCTCTTGGCTGTAGCTATTTCCTTCTTACAATTACTTCTAGCTTCCATATACTTTTGTCGATTTGTATTGGATTTATGTTAGATAAGTCTGCGGTATGCATGCTGCCTTTGACCAATGGTAGCTACACAAATAGAAGTAAACCATTGGGGAGAGTGGGGTTTGCTATACAACTTACTTGTGCTTTAATTGCAGCTTTGAACCATTCAGTGGTCTTGTTTGCGCACTGTTCAGCAGTGAGAGAATAGATATTTCCCCATGGAGCATCTGACGTGATCACAGATGGCATCCCAGACAGCCTTATTGTAGAACCTTGTCATTTTGAGCAGTGACTTTTCAGCTTCAGGTTGAGAGTTTAGGGTGATGTCTACCATTATCACAGCATGATCAGCATTCCTGAGAGGGCAATGGGCATTTGTTATGCAATTCTCAGGAACTGTGGTCAGAAATAAGTCCAGAAGTGAGGCTTGCTGGTCCTGACGATCTGGGAGACAGGTCGGGAACGTTACTGTTTGTGTCAAGGAATGGGATATAGAAAAGTTATTTGTGATGCTATCAGCTGTGTTAGTATAGTTAGAAAAGCCAAGTCAACTACTGTGGTGAACATTAAAGTCACCAAATACATGTATTTGGGCGCTAGTGTCTAGGGAGAGTGCTATATCAATACTGTCAGAGACACGATTGATTAGTGTACAGTCTTGGGTTAAGAGAGAGCGGTAAAGAAAATATAAGTAGTTAATGCTATATTGTAAAGTTAGTCTAAAGCATATGAAGGCCTGGTCGTCTGATTCTAGTTTATATTCCCTAGTCATGGGGAGGGTGCTACAAATATAGACTCCAAGTCCGTGCATGTGTCTGTCAGAGTCCTTACAACAAAGTGGAAAATAACCAGACATGTTAAAGTAGTTAGAAGGGATGGAAGAGTGCAAGTTAGTTTCACTTGATATAAATAAATGGTGAAATATAAAATGAATAAACATATCTCCCTATATATATATATATATATATAATTGTTTATTTATTACTGTATATATTATCTATTATTCATAATTAACCATTTTACTTGTTACCCACTATGAATCAAATAAAGGATTCCATTCTAAAATTCTGTCCAGATATCAAAGTTCAACAAGATACACCTCAAGAAGGTTGAAGGTTATATCAATCCAAGCATTGTGTAAATGCCACTACAAGAAGAGAAGAGAAGTCTGAAGAATCCAAATATGAATAACCAATCCTCATCGCTAAAATACAGAAACATGATTTTAAAATAAAAAAATGTTGGACCGTGGATGATTTTTTTTGTAAAAACTGAATCTAACATATCTTCTACTGGATCACTTTTTCATAATTTTTTAAAATTTAAAGTAATTTTGATATGTCACATCAGTGCATAATGTTTTCACCTGAAATGCGTTTCAAAATCCACTATTCTGCAAAAACAAAGAATTATCTGTTCCACCCACTTTTTCATGCCTCCATATTTTTCTTGCCAGCTATAATGCAGGATTGCCAAAGAGTGGGCAATAAACCCAAAACAGTAAAATCCATTTTGTTTACCTTCATCGTCGACGTGACATTCAAGGAAAGCTTTTCGGATCGGATCAGGCTGAAGCAATACTTTGCGCCCAACTATTTCGGATGAATCCTCACCATTCTCACTCTCGCCCTCACAGACAAAATACATATCGCCATTTTTTAATCTAAAAAAGAAAACAAAATCAAATGCAAATTGTTTGGGTCTTTTATATGATAGAAGCATGTGTGAAAAATAAAACTGGTACTTATGCAGAGAAGGTACCACATAATAAAATAATGTTTTTATTTAGAAGCCCATTCCTAACATGGAGAGTGGAAGATATTTTGTAACTAGTATATTTTTACTGGTGCTTATTCAGATTGGCACATATGGCAGCATTTAAAATTAAAGAAAATACAAAAATTTGTGTATGATGTACGTACCAGTAGGTGTGTCAGAAATTTCGTGAAAAATATTGAATAATTCCATCCCGTCTTTCCAAGCTTATAACTCCTCGAAAAATGTAATTCAAGCCCTAATTTATTTTTTTCAATTAAAGGAGCAAGGACCAAGGTTTCATTAAAAAAAAAAAAAAAAAAAAAACAAACATGTTTTTTTTTTTTAAAAAGGTTTTAAACTTAGGACTTTATAGGTAAATTTCTAAAAAAACACTACTTTTTTTGTTTTAAATTTGAATATATTATTTATTGACCTTTTATCTTCAATTTGTGATATATAAAACTTTGGTGAGTAAATTAATTATTTACTTTTTAATAGACACTTGAAAATGGGGGGGGGCGTGAATTAAAAAAAAAAAAAAGTTTGTCTAAAATATTATATTCGGTTTATTGGGAAGAGCATAAAATTTTACATTGACCCTGAAAATATCGTAAAAATTGAATCAATAGAAAAATTGATAGATTTTTAAAATTGAAAAATACTGAGTTTGTAAAATTCAATTAATTTCATTACTGTTTTTTAAAAAATTAAAAAAAAATATTTCTATTACTTTTAAAACAACTTTAATAGTTTATTTTGGAAGTATAATCCATAAAGAAAACAAACAACCCACTTTTAAAAGAGAAATTACGAGTTTTTTATATTTTATTCGCAGTTTCGTGTTAAGGATGTCAAAAATTCCTACAAAAATTCTGATACACCTAACGTACCAGTCATGGTGTGAAGATAAAAATTTCCAAAAATCACAATTTGATCAAGTAGTTTGTTTTTTATTCAAGAGAATCAAATTTTACTGTTTTGATGTGGGTGAAAAAAAAAAAAAAAAAAAAAAAAAAAAAGCGCCCAACAAATCAGTGGACAAGGGCAGACAACCCTAAAGCATGTGGAAACTGCCAAAATAACTGATTAACTCCCCTTATTATGTTCTCACGAAAAATATTGCCTTGTCTGTCACTAATTGGTAAAAAAAAACAAAAAACAGCATTTTTTTTTTAGTTGCATTTTCACCCCAAACAAAACATGGTGCCACTTTGATTTAGGGAACTACTATCTGGGACACAATTTCAGGGATACTATGTGGGGAGTTGTGCAGCAAGATGTCTGTTTACATTACACTTGAACTTCTGCATGTCAATACAGTCGGGGAAGCAGGAACCCGGAAGGCAATCCTAAAGTCCAGCAGTTCTGGGGAAGAAACTATTAAAGTAAAAGGCTTTTTGGCATCTAGGGATTGCTAATGTGTAGGGGTGGGATTTTGCTGCTTGTCAGGTTTTTCGGGGGTATTTACGCAGCAGAGAGGGTACTAAAGCTTGGAGTTTGTCAGAGCATATACTATTAAAAAAATTGTACATTTTGTTGGTAAGAGATAAGCTGAAACCTAGTTGACAGTTCGAACCTATTGTTGGTGACTTCTTCTGAATCCTCCCCATGAGTGAGAGACCAGCCCAAATGTGACAATACTCCATGCATGAGCAAATGGTGGTCTTTTAGAAGTACAGAATACTTTCAGGCGTTAGTAATTTCCTAGCATGGTAGAGAGAGAGCTCACCTTCTCTGCAGCAGTCATAGCAATGCTCTTGATATATCTGTTCCAGCTCATGCTCCTGTAAACATTAAGCCAAGGAGGTTGAAAAGAAGTACTTTCAGGTAATGCATAATTAGCCACAGCTATTGGTGGTTGAGAAGGTTTCTTGTAATTATTAAAAGAAAGGAGTTTAGTCTTAAGAGCATTGAATGTTACCATCCATTTGTGTCCCCATTCTACCACACATTCGAGGTCTTCCTCTAGGGTTTCCTCCATTGCCTTAGATATATGTTTATTGGTTTTCCCCTCGTGCCTACCATAGAGCATGGTGTCATCCACAAATATACCCATCTTAGAGATAATTTTGTCAGGGAGGTCATTTATGAATATCAGGAATAATAAAGGTCCAAGTATCGACTCCAGAGGCACACCCGCATTTATATCATTGTTTTGACGTATGTCCATCAAGGACAACCTAGATTCTTTTCTTAATTAAAAAGGATTTATATTAAGTATTTGTCCAGTAATACCATATGATCTGATTTTCCTTAGAAGGCCATCATGTCAAAAGCATTAGATATATCTAGGGCTACTGCCCTTGCCTCCCCTGCTTTATCCAGTGCATGGTATATATGTTCAGAGATTAAAGTTAGGATATCTGCAATAAAACGGGTTTGTCTAAACCCATATTGTTTGTCGGACAAAAGTTTAGCAGCTGTGAGGTGGTAGACTAAAGCTTGATTGATTATGGACTCAAATATTTTGGTGAAAAGAGGAAGGAGGCTAATGGGGCGATAATTTAATGGGTCAGTTCTTTTGACAGAATTCTTGTTAACTAGTACCACAGAAGCAGCTTTTCAGTAGTCAGGAAAGCAAGATCCGTTAGGGTATTTGTTAAAAAATTTGGAGAGAACTGGAGCAACCTCAGCGAAGCATTATTTTAATAGTACAGCCAGGATGAGATCAGGTCTACATGCTTTTGACGTATCTAGGTTTTTTATATCATGCACTTGAGAAGGGGTGATTTTCAGATCATCTAATATGGTTTCTGTCAGCAGAAGAAAATCTGGAAGAGAGTGGTTTGCTGGGTCCAAAGTAGAGTTGTAGGCAAACTGTCGGGCAAGGAGATTAGCCTTCTCAATTGTTGTACAAACAACTTCAAGATTGTTGGATAGTGGGGGAATCTTTTTATTGCTCATTATTTACTACGCAGTTGTAGATTTTTCTAGAAATCTTCAGTTCCTAATTTCTGTGCTTAAGTGCGTTTTTTGGTGGTTTTGGTGTATTTTCTTTTAGCTGTTGCTATTTCCTTCTTGTAATTACTTCTAGCTTTTATAAGCTTTTGTCTGTATGTACTCGATTTATGTCAGATAAACCTGCGGGATGCATGCTGCCTTTGAGCAATAGCAGCTGCACAAGTAGAAGTAAACCATTGGGAAGAGTGGGGTTTGCTACTGAACTTCCGTGTAGGAACATGTGCTTTAAATGCCAGTTTGAATTATTCAGTGGTCACGTTTGCACACTGTTCTGCAGAAAGAGAAAAGATTTTTTCCCATGGGGTATCTCTGATGAGATCCCCAATGGCTTCACAGTCAGCTTTCTTATAGTACCTTGTCATTTTGAGTAATGGCTCTTTAGCTTTGGGTTAAGAGTTTATGGTGATTTCTACCATCATTACAGCATGATCAGCATTCCCGTGTGGGCTATGGGCATTCGTTAAACAATCGTCAGAAACAGATCTAAAAATGAGGCTTGTGGATCTTTTCGTTAAAAAAAAAAAAACTACTTGATCAATTTTTGAAATATAATATATTTATTCCATGATAAGTAGGTACAATATAAAAATTCTATTTTATTTTTGCTATCGCTATAAGTGCCAATCTGAATAAGTACCCTTTCACCTCACAATATAATAAACAAAAAATACCATAAAAGTTGAATTTGAAAATACTATTTAAAAAAAAAAACAAGCACGGTACCGGCTCTACATAAACACTAAAAAAACATTTTGTTTATAAAATTTATGAATCGACTTTTTCTTCTTTTTTTTAGACTTTAAACTTTAATTCAAGGCAGAAATCGACAGCTTAAAGGTTCATACATTACTTCCAACAAGTCTCGATATAATAAACAAGTCAGCCATTTTAATTTTTTACCAATAGACTAAATGCATATATCCAGCGTTGTCCGGGTGAAGACATTGTCGAGTGAGAAAAAATAATTTAATATCTATTCATCTAAGTTACGAATAGGTGAAAAACACACCCAAGATTTTGTCGGATGATTTTAACAGATTTAATGGTGCTTGTGTAGGTTAGTAATGTTTTTAATCAACGCATTTCAGATAAAAAAGGTGGTACATTTTTTTACCTGATTTCCACATTAGCACTTTTCTTTAAAATAACTTTTGAAGATTTTTTGGTATGCTGAAAACGAATATCTCATTCAAAGTTTTCATAAATAGTTTTTTTTAGATATTAAGTAATGTCATTTCACATGTTATTGCTGGTGGTCATCTTGGTACACGCACTTGCACAGTTTTTCTGGGTTGCTCGCGCATACCAAGACAGCCATGAGAAATAACATTACAAAATATTTGGAAAACTATTTAATTTGAGGAAAATTTAAATGAGATATTCGTTTTCAGCATACCTGAAAACCTTTTCAAGTTGTTATTTAAAAGGAAAATGTTAAGGTGGAAACCAGGTCTAACTTGAAGTGAACACTTATTTTTATTATTAACTAGCCTGGGTGCCCGGATGTTTGAAGGTGTGTGTTGGGGGGGAAAAAATGGTAGTAAGCAGGAAGGCTCGAACCTGTACCACGAAGGAGGAAAAGAACATGAGAAAGAATCTTTGCCATTGTGTCCATCGCAAAACCGGAAGTGGCAAAGATTTAAATTAAGGCTAGTCAATTGAAAACAGGGGATGACTTTCCAAAATATCGGCGAAAAAAAGCGACCCCTCTCTGTAGAAAAGTGTCCACTTGAGGGTGAAAGAAATTAATGTTTTTAGCCAATTTTTCGATATTTGTCGTTCGAAGGGTCGAGCTTCAAAACGATACCGATCTCGTTAAAATCCGCCGCCTCTGTCGAAAGTTTTAGGCATACATACATTTAAGCATACAGGTGAGATTTATATTATGGATAATCATTATATATATATATATATATATATATATATATATATAAAAAGAGTTCATAAAATTCAATTTTTAGCCACCACCATCGACGGCCGTCAACCGCCCCAATGTAAACAGAATTTTTGTGAAATGTTAAACAGTATTTTAATCCGTAAATGTTGGCACTTTACTTACGGAAAAACGGTTAATTAAACTGCAGAAGCCCCTGTTAGATTACACAAGTTCTCCCCCTCCCAAAAAAGAACGAAAAAAATAAAAATATTTTTGTAAACTGCTCGTAAAACACCAACCACTCTAATTTGGTTTTGTAGGGGTATTCGAGGTCGTTGATAATCAAACACGTTTAATTTTAATCCTGGGACTACTTTGCCCCATTTCACCGCCTTCTTTACACTACGTGTGATTGGTTTCTTACTGAAATGTGCGGACGCAGGTAGTTCCTTGACATTTCACAAGGCGCATGAATACTTGGTGGACATTTCAAATAACAAATATTTTTTATTTAAAAAAAAAAAAAAAAAAAAAAGG
Organism: Euprymna scolopes; assembly: GCF_053919585.1. Taxonomy (NCBI): domain Eukaryota; kingdom Metazoa; phylum Mollusca; class Cephalopoda; order Sepiida; family Sepiolidae; genus Euprymna; species Euprymna scolopes. The sequence goes on from NC_136490.1 coordinate 150,187,173, forward strand.
TACAAAACACTTTCCCCTCCCATGTTAAGAATGGCTTTCTAAATATTATTTCAGCACGGATCAATAAGTGCACTAGTAGGTGTATCAGAATTTTGGGGGAATTTTTGACACCCCTAACACAAAACTGCGAATGAAATATAAAAAACTCGTAATTTCTCTTTTTAAAGTGGGTTGTTTATTTTCTTTATGGAATATACTTCCAAAATAAACTATTAAAGTTGTTTAAAAAATAGAAATATTTTTTATTTTTAAAAAACAGTGTTTACAAAGTGCCGGCGCACCTTCATGCAGCCATTTTTTTGTTTACCTAATGAAATCAATTGAATTTAACGATTTAAATAATTTTCAATTTTTAAACTTTAAAAATCTATCGAAATTTTTCTATTTGTTCAATTTTTATATTTTCAGGGTCAATGTGAAATTTTATGCTCTTTCCAATAGACAAAATATAATATTTTAGACAAACGTTTTTTTTTTTAATTCACCCCCCCCCCATTTGGAAATGTCTATTAAAATTTAAATAATTAATTTACATACCAAAGTTTTATATATCACAAATTGAAGATAAAAGATCAATAAATAAAATATTCTAATTAAAAAAAAAAAAAAAAGTGTTTTTTTGGAAATTTACCTGTAAAGTCCAAAGTGTAAAACCTTTTTTTCTTTTTTTTTTTTTTTTTTTTTTTTACAAAGGCATCACCACATTATCAAGGCCCAGAGACCACTCAAGGATAAGGGTTAAAGAGTGTACAGTAAAAATTGGTCAATATAGTAATCATTAGTAATGAAAATTTGGCAAATTTAATAACCTATATGGAACGGCCCATCAAGAACTTATTTACTTTAGACTTGAAGACAACCATATTGTAGTCAGCCGGAAAAAACCACATTGATTTTTAAGTGGAAGCTTATGTTATGCTTAGAATGTCAAGTAAATATCGGATGCTTATGACAATTTTTTCTATTTCATTCAATGTTTTCTTTTTTTAGATATTAAAAAAAAATTCACTCGATAAAAAAGTATTAAAATATATCAATCAAAAACTCATATATTTTATTAAGAGAATAAAAAAAATAAATAAAAATCAGTTGACTGGTTTTTTATTTAAGGGCAAAAACTTATAAGTGAAGGTGTTCATTTTTTTTACTACGGAGGCCCAAAAATACTAATTTTGGTTTACTGCACGCAATAGAAAGAGACATTAATTATGTCCCTTAGAAGTCACCAGAAGATAAACGTTAAGAACATCAGATGTTTGTCTCCCTTTATTTGAACAGTGAAAAAAAAAAAAGTGAGCATTTTTTTTTTTATCCTTGTTTAAAAAAGTATTTTATTTAAAAAGGACATGGAATATAAGTATAAATATGGATAAATTCTTAACAATGAACAATGGAATAGTATTTTTTATAGGTAAGTGATTTTTTAGAATGTATATATTTTTTATAATCGAAGTAAGTAAAATTTTGTTGATTTTCTTTAAATCTTTTTTAAAGAAAACCGATTTTTAAAAACAAATATTGCATAATTTGCTATTAAACCTGTTATTTTTTTTTAAAGTTTTGGTCTTTGCTCCTTTAATTAAAAAAAATTAGGGTTTGAATTACATTTTTCAAGAAGTTATAAGCTTTGAAAGACAGTAAGTCTAAATATTCCAGTGTTTACCACGAATTTTTACCGACGATTTCTGACGCTGCTAGTGCACTAGTACCGTTATTTTTAATTAAAAGTAATTTTAATGGAAAATTGGGTAAAATTGCAGGTGCTTATGCACTTTTGTTACCGCATTATTTTTTTAAATTACATTTTTTTTTTTTTTTAGATGTTATAAAGTAGTCGAAGAATTGACCCACACACAGGGACATAGCCTGGAACGCAAAATTTAGATTACACCGTAATGCTTTCCGACATTCGCAATAGACTGTTTGGGTTTGTATTACTGTACACATGAATTCGAAAAAGTTGTCAAAAAACAAATATAACATAAATGTTATCAAAGGCAATATAAGTTACTTTTCTACCTAACTAGATATTTTTTAGTGTTTTTATTTAATGTAAAAATATTCAGCTCGAAAAACAGTGTTTACCGATGTATTGGCAAATTTAAAATGGCGCCCGACTTTCTTTGATACGGTAAGTTTGGGAAAAGGAGTTAAAAATAAAAAAAAATATGCAAAAAATACTGTTAAAAACCCACCGAATATATATCAGTCTATGTCACGGTAACATATATTGAGCGAGTAGTTTCTAGTTTTTTATTTTTAAGTCCTTTCCCCAAACTTACCGTGTTATAGAGAGAGTCGGGCGCCATTTTAAATTTTCTAATACATCGGTAAACACTGTATGTGTTTCGAGCTGAATAAACAGGTTACATTAAATAAAAACACTAAAAACATATCCAGTTAGGTAGAAAGTAACTTATCTTGCCTTTAATAACATTTGTTATATACTTGTTTTTTGACGATTTTTTCGAATCTATGTGTACAGTAATACAAACCCGACTGTTTGTTTTTTACTAAAAGCATAATAGCAGTTGTTTTCCTCGATTTTTTCGTAATTTTTGGATATATTACTATTTTCGGTATGATAATTAAGTACGTGATATTTTTTTTGCTTAAAACGACATATTAAAAAAAAAAAAACGATCTGTCGATTCTATCTTAACAAGAACCATATACTTTAATAAATAAAAGCAGAAATGCCTACAAGAAATTGAACGATGCATATTGCATCCCTGCTTTTTTTGTTTGTTTGTAAAACAATTAATAATAACAATTTACTTAGGATAAAATGGCCGTTTTGAATTCCGTTTCAGAAAAAAGTTTTAACGAATTCGTTAAAACAGAATGATAAAAATCAAAATAAATTAAACTTATTTGTTATCATTGCTATTTTATTTTCTGTTAACTACTGTCAATAAATCAACTGACATTGCTGTCGTTGCAATAACAATCTTTAAAAGAAAGGCGTTTTTTCTTATTTGTTTTAAATAAACACCATTTCTTACCTAAAGTCCTTGGACCGCTTTCTTATACTGCGCTTGTCTGAATCGGTTATGCCGTCAGGGTATTTTCCAGACTTTAAATAATAGCATATCATCGACAAATCGACATGTTTCTTCTTCATCCCCATGCTGGCCAAGTTTAGAAAACGTGTGTAAATACAGGGGTAAAAAACCTTTCTTCACCGGGTTGGGTGACTATCTCGTTTTTCCCCCGACAAACATGGCCGCTCTCGGTGGAGGAGAAATTGGATGGCGCTCTGAAAAAAAAGCCCCGGATTTAATTTTTCACACTTGATAACTACAAATATAGCAGCCGAAACACGAAAGATGAAACGAAACACGATTTTAGCAACACACTTATTGAAAACTAGCAAACTTTAATTCTAAAATTAAGCAGTTTAAAAAATAAAAAATCATTTAATAAATTAAAAATAAATTAATTTTAAAATAGTCGGTAATGAATAACAGACGAAATATTTTCAACCCTTTGACTGTTTTGTTTGAAGAAGAAACAGGCCGGCCATTTTCTTTTGTACCTAACCACGTAATTTCACGAAAAGTGCATATTTATCAATCTAAAACCTAGATGAAAACAAATTTGATTGTCACTAATTTTAAAATACACCTTTAAAACTTTATTTGTATTAATTTACTTACACAAAAGAAAAATGGTCCGGATTTAATATTCGAAACTTGATAATTACAAATATGGAAATCAAAACCTGACATCTGAAACGAAACACAAATTTGTGTCATTGCTATTAAAAATGTGTATACTTAACAAAAAACTTTAAAAAATGAATAAATAAAGTTTTTAAAAAAATTAAGATCATTTAATATAAATAGAAATTTATCTTAAAATCCTCACAAATCAACGACCGCCTAAATATTAGTTTTACAGAAGAAAAAACTAGGCCGGTCATTTTCTTTAAAACTTAACCACGTAGTTTAACTAATGTATATATATTCGTTAATCTACAATCTCGATTAAAAACATATTTTATTTGATTGTCACTAATTTTAAAATAGATATTTAAATTTTTCAAAATTATTTGTATAAACAAAAAAGTCCTGGATTTCACAAATATAGCAACTGAAAGTAGAAAGATGAAACGAAACAATGTTATCACCCTCATAAAAACGTGTAAACTTGACAAAAATAAACAATTTAAAAATATATATAAAATGCATTTTGTAAAAAAAACAAAAAAACGTTTCTATCAAAATAAACAACAGTTTAAGTATATCTAGATAAAAAAGAATTTTTATTTGATTGTAATTAATTTTTAAATATACGTTTTAGAGTTAAGAAAATATTTTTTTGTCATTATGCACTCTTCGTTTTTATACGCGGTTCAGTGTTCACGTTTTTTAACTGACTAGTGCGAAAACCCCCCCAAAACTGATGTCAAATGTCTTATTTTTCATACATAATTCGTTAATCTAGAATCAAGATGAAAACAAATTATTTTAAAATGCAATATAATTTTTATTTATTTACTTGCATAAAAATATTTCGTTTTAATATTTAATTCACTTTTTGAATTGCCTTAGGCGATCTGAGGCAAAAAATCCAATTCTATCGAAATAATTTTTTCTTATAAAAAAATGACATCATAGTTTTTGGAGGTATATATGTTTTCATGAACTAAAGCATTTTTTTTCTTTCTAGAATATACAGAGACAAGAAACGAAGAAATAACTACTTAAAAATCAAATAGACGTCTCTCATCCAAGTTTTTTTGTTTTTTGTTGTTTTTTATGCATTCGATCTATGATAAATATTTACTATTTGGTTGTTTAATATTTATCTTGACGCTTCTACAGAATTGGGACGAGATTTTGTAGTCGATAAAAATAGTTTTTAGATAAAAAAAAAAACAATGGTTTCAACTGAATTTTTGTCAATTCTAATAAGTTACAATGATAGCATTCAAATAATGCAGTCGAAATTACTTATATATTACTGAATTATTAAACAAAACAACTGTAATCACGTTAGGAGGTGAAAAATTGCCGCCATCTTGTTTTTTTTTTCAAAATGGAAAATTACCTCCCTTATGAACTCTCGGGTTTGTATTACTGTACACATAGATTCGAAAAAGTTGTCAAAAAACAAATATATAACAAATAAATGTTATCAAAGGCAAGATAAGTTACGTTTCTACCAAACTGGATATATCTTTTGTGTTTTTATTCAATGTAACATGTTTTTTTCAGCTCGAAAAACATGCAGTGTTTATCGATGTACTGGAAAATCCAAAATGGCGCCCGACTCTCTCTTTAACACGGTAAGTTTGGGAAAAGGTGTTATAAATAATAAACTAGACAAAATACTATTTAAAAACCACCGAATATATGTCAACTTATGTCACGGTAACATATATTGAGCGAATTTCTAACAGTATTTTGTCTAGTTTATTATTTATAACACCTTTTCCCGAACTTACGGTGTTAAAGAGAGAGTCGGGCGCCATTTTGAATTTTCCAATACATCGGTAAACACTGCATGTTTTTCGAGCTGGAAAAAAAAACATGTTACATTGAATAAAAACACAAAAAATATATCCAGTTTGGTAGAAATGTAACTTATCTTGCCTTTGATAACATTTATTTGTTATATATTTGTTTTTTTGACAACTTTTTCGAATTTTTGTGTACAGTAATACAAACCCGAACTCTCCTGTATCTTACGATCGTTTTCATCAAATTCTATTTTTTATTTTCTTTAATAAATAATTTTCTATCTTATCGTCTTCCGTAATTGGATATAATCATCTTAAAAATACGAGGAATACGTAGATACCATTGTTTTCATGTGAAATTCAGTATTACGATTTACGAAATTTCGTCCCAATAGTGTAGAAGTGCCTTTATTTTATATTATCAAGTGAAATCAAACAAACTAAAATTAATATCAACATTAAGTGAGTATTTTATATTTCTGATTGTCTGCGATCGTTAAAAATGCGAATGAAATTAGCCGTGGTATAACAATATTAAAGTGAGCTACCTACACAGAAACGTTGTAAGAAATTTCTTCCTCACACAGCTCAATTTCCTCCCTGCTGAAGCAAATGAATTCCACAAACAAAAGCCATACCTTCAAACTCAAAATTTATTCACAAATAACAGCAATGAAAGTTCTTTTTTTTTTCTTTTTTTTTACACAGTGATCACCACTTATCAAGGCCCGGAAGCCACTCAGGGATAAGGGTTATTGCAAGTACATTATGTTAGTGTGGCGATTTGATGAAGTGTTTACTTAAGGGGGCGGTTCATTAGGAATTTGTTAACGTTGGACTTGAAGACATCCAAGTTGTAGTCCGGTGGGAAGCAGGCAGACGGAACAGAGTTCCACAAGCATGCAGTTCTAAGAAAGAAGCTTTGTTCATGGAATCCACGTTTTGATTTAGGCACAGATATAGAGTGGGGAAAATTTTTCACAGTGGATTCAGCTAGACGGGTGTTTTTCGTGAAAGATTGGCAAGGGGGGGGACCAGAGATTGGAGTTCAGACGAGCACCTGCTATGGAAATAACGATAAAACAAGGATAGGCTCGCAACGTCTCTTCCGTGGGAGAGAGGTTGCAGGGTAGAGAAAAGAGCATCCCCCACTAAGCCATTGGTTCTAGTGTAGACCTTTTGCAAAGCGGTGGCCCGATTTGCCCCCATACGCATGGAGCCTTTAGTCCGAATTCCTATTGTCGGAATGTTAGTTTGTTGTTCCTTTGGAAGGATCCATGAATGTTCATGGTAAATTCGGCAGGAATGATGGCGCCTATAATTAGGCATAATGTGAGCCCCACGATGAAATGAGATAAGATCCAATATTTGGAAAATAAGTATGCAACACTTCTTGAATGTCATCCTTGATTTGGATAGATTCAACAATATAAGTTGTTTCTGCTTGGAGAAATGTGTCCTTCGTTCACCAACAGTTTGGTGTTCATGAAGGAATTGTCTTGGCTCCCTCAAGAGAGAGGGCCGCTGAGTTGAGTCTATTCCTTGCCGAATTTCTCTTAGACTGAAAAATAATAGCATGATACAAAAAGCGTGCCAAGTCAAATCACCTGACACATTCAAATTTAAACCAATCACAGACCAGCTACTAGAACTGTGTGGCCGATCTAAACAAAAAGATGACGGTTGTATATGGAATTTCTCACAACGTGTGTAATTTTAATCTGGCGAATTCATTTGGGGGGGGGGTGATACACATTTCTATAGCTCCATTCCCGTAAGTATAATTTTAATACTACTCTTATATACTGAGCACTATTAAAAAAGATATACATGATATCTTAAAAGTATGGACTCTTGCATGACGGCCATAAATCCACCCTGTTTTACTCTGCTTTCAATGTTTGTGACGCATGTGTGACACAAGGCCAACCCTCCTATCACAAATCAAACCACATGACTCTCAAGTTATGGGTTGAGCAGGCGAAGTTCCTATTTATGGATTAGTAACAAAGTACATATGAGTGCGTGGGAAAATATCAGCAGCAGTGAAGGATGGCTGGCTTGCGAAGAGATTAGCAGCAGCAGCAGCAATAGCTGAAAAAGGCACATATGCAAATGAAGAAGTGTGCACGAGAAGAAAAAGGAAAAAAAGGAGAAAAAATGCACCATGTCGTCGGCAGAAGCAAATTGCGGGTTGAAGAAAATGGACGTATAAAGTCAAGGATGAGAATGGGTTAGCTGTGGCCAGTATGCGGTCGAAGGAAGGAGAAATGTGTATCAGGCTAGATGAACAAGTGGCACTGAGAGACTTTTTAATTGGTGTTGAAACGGGAAAGTAATGCTAATAAAAACTTTTGTTAAGAAAGAAAAAGATGCCGACCCGGATTTTTATTCTTTATTTCTTTTGTTCGGTTACAGATTAGTTTCATTTAATAATCTTGTGTTTACATATCATACATACACTGCATCTAATGTATTTTGTCCTCCATAACTTTCTGTCTAAAGCAACATTTTCAAACGTTCTTGTCTCCCTATTAACAAGTTTAAGATTATCTTTCAGTTTGCCTTTATACCTGAGGAACGGATGCACACTCTGGCAACTTTCCTTCAATTGACTGTAAGTAAGTTGCTTTGGAAGTCGACTTTCATCCATGCGGACAAGGTAACCTACCCAACGAAATTGGGATTTTATTAGAAACACTTCAATGCTTAATATGTCACACCTCTCAAACAAATCAGAATTGGAAATCCTAACCCTTCCTGTTAAACCACATATACTGCAAAGGCAACGTTTATGAAAAGCATAAAATTGGATAATGAGCCTTCGGTACTGGGGTCCATGTTTCCGATCCATACAACAAAGAAGAATTTTTACAGGGGAATATTTTATGCTACTCTGGTGTAACCTTGGCCGGTGTATAATAAAATATTTTGAATTCTTTTTCATCTATAAGAGAAGAAATACTATTTTTAAGATCGGAAATTACGTTTGCGTTAAATTTGCAAAAGATAGGCTTAGCAGTTTCGGAATCTATGAGGAACTCACCCACACACAAAGTGACTTTTATATAATAGTAGAGCTAGAGATTTTTATATATCAATGTGCCACCATTCTTTTAAACAGGAACATTTCTAATCATTTCTATTTGAATATGTGTGAAATTTCTATTTGTTAGTGTTATGAATTTAGCTGACATTTTTTCTTGATTGTTTGATGATCCCGTTTTAGATTCTTTTTTTTCATTTCTCCTCAGGACGGTTGAAGGTTCAATTCTCACTACAGGCGATACTAAGAATACAATTTCAGACTACTTAAGATTTCTACAGAATGAGAACATACTATCACCATGGGTTAAATAAAGGGTTCCATTCGAAATCCCATACACATTCCTGATCTAAACAGAAAGATTCCCGAATTGGACAAGATGCCCTTGAACAAGGTCGTTGTGCAAAAAACACTCAAAATGTTGAAAAAATCTGAATAAAACAAAGCATGCTGGATGAAGGGCCGGAAGTTCCGGCCCTTCATCCAGCATGCTTTGAATCGACCTGTTACGCACACCATTTGAAAAGGTAAAATTTTTCCGAAATTAATAATGGAATACGTCACATGAAAACAAGTAAGACATTTTACCATACAACTGAATAAATATATATAAAAAAAAAAATAAATAAAATAGTAAAAAATATATATATATATATGTACTTATTGATTTGTAAATCGCCACTTGTTCTCGTCTTCTCTTACCAACAGCGACTATAATTCATTTCTTGCATTGTGACAGCCTTCTAAATCTCTTTTACATACCTATCCCACACAATGCTTCAAGCAAACTACATATACATCCTATCAGTATCATATTGAACTCCATCCTTCGCCCGAAAAATATCGAAAAATTGGCCAAAAACGTTAATTTTTTCACCCTGAAATCGACAATTTTCTACAGGGTGGTGTCAACAAAAACCGTCCTCTCATGACGGCGACCAGTTTTACGCATGCGTCATATGATGTCATGACCTGATTTAGTTTAAATAGTTAAAGAACTGACTAAATTTCATGTACGTCGTGTTAACTCAGTTGGTTAGAGCGGTGGTTCATTATCTAAACGTTTTGGGTTCGAATCGTGGTGTGAGATGTCTTTTTTTTTTCGATTTTTTAAATTTAAATATTGGACCAGTGTTATTTAAGTCATTTTTCACGTAATATTCGTTTTTCTGTTTTTTTTTTTACTTCGCTTATTCTTAGGTTTTCATTAACACCCTCAACCGACCACACACACCCGGGTACCAACCGATTTTTTAAATTTTAATATCAAAACAGGCTTATTTAAACCATTTTTCCCATGTTTTGTTTTTCAGAAGTTTTAGCGTTCGTTTTTCTGTTTTCTTTTTTGTTTTTTCCATTTTTACATTTAACATCGTTCGTTTGCCTTACATTAGTTTTTTTTGTGTTTTTTTTTTCGATATTTTGATTACCCCCACCCCCACCGCCCGGGTATGTTTTTTTTTGTTTTCTTTTTTACTTCGCTTATTCTTAGGTTTTAATTAACACCCCAACCCCCTCCAAACACTCGGGCAACGCTGGGTGCCCCCCCCCCGTTAGTCTATATATATAAAAGTGAAAATGTGTGTATGTTTGTATATATGTATGTGTGTTTGTGTGTCCGCCAAAAAATTTCGACAGACAGAACAAAAATTGACAAACTTGGTATCATATTGAAGCTCCATCCTTCGCCCAAAAAATATCGAAAAATTGGCCAAAAACGTTAATTTTTTCACCCTGAAATCAACAATTTTCTACAGGGGGGTGTCAACAAAAACCGTCCTCTCATGACGAGATCGGTTCTACGCATGCGTCAGATGACGTCATGACCTAATTTAGTTTAAATAGTTTAAGAACTGCCTAAATTTCATGTATGTTGTGTTAGCTCAGTTGGTTAGAGCGTTGGTTCATTATCTAAATGTTTTGGGTTCGAATCGTGGTGTGAGATGTCTTTTTTTTTTCGATTTTTTAAATTTAAATATTGAACCAGTGTTATTTAAGCCATTTTTCACGTAACGTTCGTTTTTCTGGGTTTTTTTACTTCGCTTATTCTTAGGTTTTCATTAACACCCCCACCCCCGACCACACACCCAAAAACACCCGGGTACCCACCGATTTTTTTAATTTTAATATTGAAACAGGTTTATTTAAGCCATTTTTCACATTTTTTTTTGTTTTTAGTTTTAACGTTCGTTTTTCTGTTTTCTTTTTTGTTTTTTCCATTTTTACATTTAACATCGTTCGTTTGCCTTACGTTAGTTTTTTTTGTGTTTTTCTTTCGATGTTTTCATTACCCCCCCCCCCGGTACCCCCGCTTCGTTTTATGTTTTCTTTTTTGTTTTTTCGATTTTTACATTTAACATCGTTCATTTGCCTTACGTTAGTTTTTTGTGTTTTTTTTTCCATGTTTAGATTACCCATCACCCCCCCCCCTTTTTATTTTTCAGATAAGTTTTAACGTTCGTTTTTTGGTTTTCTTTTTTTTACTTCGCTTATTCTTACATTTTCATTAACAACCACACACACCTACAAACACTTGAGCAACGCTGGGTACCCCCCCCCCTTAAATATTGAACCAGTATTATTTAAGCCATTTTTCACGTAGCATTCAAAGCTGGTGACGTTACCACTGTACCAACGTGACATGCATACGAACTGATTTAAAATAAATTAGGAGGAATGTTCCAAATGTATAACGATTTTTTCAATTTTCACCCATTTTTGATCCCTCAGAAAATATTTTAACCAGCTAAAGACCCATAAAAGCACAATCCATAAAAAATCCAATCATTTGAACCTCCTAGCGCCGCTCTGTAACTTTTAGTTTCGGAAGAGATAGAGTTTAAAAATTTGGAGACAGACAGACATATAGCCTTTTATATATCAGATATATAGATGTACAACCTTTTTTGGCAATTTTATAAGTTCGAAATTTCAGCGACTATTGATCAGAATTTAACAAATGAAGGCTCCTTGGAAAGGTAATGACCTGAATTATGTAGTGGTTATGTGACATTTACCTTTAAGGTCACACATTAGGGGATAATTCATCATCCAGAACCTATTTTTGGCACATTTTTACAGCCATAAAATGTTTCAATCATAGTCATTTGTTTTCCTAGTTTTGCATATGAATTACAAAATATCTGATATTTCCCCCCAAACCGCTGGCCTTGATGGAAGGGAGTCTAAAACTTGCTACTATGGCTTCAAATGATCTGAAATAACAGCAAGGGGAGACTTGATTCCAAATATTTCTCATATTTTATATCTCCCCTCTTTGGTTTTTATACATAAAGTAAATTTCACAGTTATAATAAGGATTATTTGAAACTGAAGATATTCATAATTGTACCCACTTTCTAAAAGAGGCAAGACATATGAGAAATATTTGGAATCATATTTCTCCTCCAGATCATTTGAAACCATACATAGCAGCAAGTTTTAGTTTCTCTTCCACCAAGGCCACAGGTTTTGGGTATATATAAATATTTATATGTGTATGTATATGTATGATTGCTTTAAATATATGCAATGATTTGACTTGGCTAAGAGTTCCTTAAACTTACTGAGCAGACTTGACAAGGCGCCATATTTTGCAGCTTTGAAAATTTCTACTGTTTTTTTTTGTACAGTTTCAGAAGGAATTGGAATGCACCCTATTAAAACCTGATTGTCACAGTTGGTGAATTTTAAAATTCTTATTTAAAACAATTTTTCCAACAATGTTTCAATCATGACACCAAAAGAGATAATGGAATACAATTGGCTACAAAAAAATAAAAATAAAAATAAAACGAAACTGATCACAAAATATAAATAAAACAAGAATTTTTGATACTTTATTTGTTAATGTAGACATTGGTTACCTCCCTTGCTTCAGTTACATGGTTACCTCCCTTGCTTGTGGTGATATAAATAGGAGTCGGCCATCTTGGTTTAGTCAGTTCGTTCGTACAGTTTAGACAGACTACAAGTGTCTTAACAAATGGTAGCAGAGATATCCCTCTGTGTGCGACAAAACGAAAAAAAAAAAAAAAAAAAAAAAAATTTTTTTTTTTTGTACAGCTTGTCTGTAGCACTAGACAGATCGGATATCGGATATGGCAACTTCGAACAAACAACCTCCATTGTTGGAGGGGGAGGATGTTTACGAGAACTGGAAACAAGACGTTGAAATGTGGTCGTTGTTCACGGATCTTTCTGAGGAAAAAAAAGGGCCAGCAGTGTTTTTGACGCTACCACCGAATATTAGAGAATGTGTCCGTGAATTGCCAACAAGTGACATCGGCGGACGAGATGGCTTGAAGATCTTAATAAAGAAACTGGATGACATATATTTAAAGGATGAACACACGCGCGCTTACATGACTTTTAAGGAATTTTACACTTATAAAAGATCGTCAGGTACCAGTATAAATGACTTTCTTGTTCGTTATGAGTTTTTGTACCAAAGATTAAAAAAATTCCACATTATTCTACCGGAAGGAGTGCAAGCTTTTCTTGTTTTGAACGCGGTTAACATATCGGAAGAGAACGAAAAATTAGCGCGGACAACGTGTTCTGTTTTGACGTATCAAAACATGAAGGAATCGATAAAGAAAGTATTTGGTGACATTTATCGTGATGAAAATGTACCGGCAGTGAAATCAGAGCCCGAAATCGTCAACTATAATTATTCTAAACCGGGTAACAACAAAAGGCGTTTTCGTCGAGGACAATCTAATCCATGTGACCGAAGTGGAAACGTGTTGTTGTGTTACAAATGTCAGTCTCCAAACCATCTAATTAGAGAGTGTCCTAGAAATACGCCCAGGTTTACGGAAACGACAGAACAAATACACATTACGTTGTTCATTCAAGAAAATATTTATTTGAACAGTACAAATGAAAAAATTTCAAATCTTGTAAAAGAAACATTTGGAATGGCAGTCTTGGATTCTGCTTGTACTCGCACACTGGCTGGCGAAGTGTGGCTTGATGTTTATTTAGATACTTTAAATGAAAGTGACCTGCAACTAGTGAAGTATACGAACTCAGACTCGGAGTTTTTGTTTTGGTGATGGAGTGGCTGTCACAGCAATTAAAGTTGCTAAATTTCCGGTTACACTCGGAGGTATAAGAGTTTATATCGAAGCAGATATGGTGAAAAACGACTTGCCTCTTCTATTAAGTCACAAATCAATGAAGACAGCAGGAATAGTGCTAGATTTCCGGAAAGATATGTGCTGGATTTTTGATAAATGTATTGAACTAAAGACCACAACTTCAGGGCACTATTGTCTCCCCTTAACAAATAAGTTGTTGGATCATAGTGGTACTAACTATTACCTATTTCGGATCTCCTGTTCGTTTTCTGAGTGATAATGGGGGTGAATTCAACAACGAACACTATAGACAGATGAATGAAAAACTCAACATAGAGACCTGTACTACTGCCGCAGAAAGTCCATTCAGCAACGGTACTGTAGAACGTCATAATTTGATAGTTGCTGAGGCAATGAAAAAAACAATTGACGATGAGAAGTGTGAACCTGAAATTGCCTTGGCATGGGCTATTTGTGCAAAAAATGTCCTCCTCAATTACTCTGGACACAGTCCAAATGAACTTGTATTCGGTTTCAATGTAAATACACCCTCAATTCTGACAGACCAGTTACCTGCTATGGAGTCCTCTACTACAAGTGACATGGTGAGAAAAAATTTAAATGCTCTCCATAGTGCAAGGAGAAACTTTTTGGAAGCTGAGTCCAGTGAGAGAATTAGGAGAGCTCTCAGGTCTAATGTCAGAACTTATGCTGATGAAGATTATGCTACCGGAGACCAAATCTATTATCGGAGGCAGGGTTTTAAAGGATGGCGTGGTCCAGCAAAAGTGTTAGGCAGAGAAGGCCAGTTTGTCTTAATCAGACATGGCGGAGCATTTTATAGGATGCATCCGTGCCAATTGATGAAAGTGAATAAAAACAACGAAAAAAGAACAAAAAAAGCTGAAATGCTGGGAAACACTACAGAAGGGAAGAATGAATACCTTACAGTTGAGGAGGAGGAGTTGCAGAATCAAGTGGTAGAAAGTGAAGATATAGACAGAGAAGAAGTTGTTGATAGTTCTACCAGTTTAAGAGATAAGACTGAAAAACCTGGCCGAAATAAGACCATAACTTATAAAATAAATGGAAGTGGGGAGTGGAAGAAAGGAAAGGTTATGTCAGTACAGCCTAAATCAACTGGCAAATATAGTCATTGGATCAATATAGAACCTGAGGATGAAAACGAGGATCAAGTTTGTATCAACTGGAATCATATTGATCATTGGAGAGAAGTGCCCCAATATACTGAACAGGAAAATGTAGTCCTGCTCACCGCTGAACAAGAGCAGTCGAAAGCTGTAATGGATGCCAAGCATAAAGAAATAAAAAACATGAACACCTATGAAGTATTTGAATGTGTGCCATACACAGGTCAAAAAACAATATCCACAAGATGGGTGATTACTGAAAAATTCAAGGATAATCAGAAAACAATGAAAGCTCGCCTTGTAGCCAGAGGCTATGAAGAAAATAGTAATCTGAAAACGAACTCCCCAACATGTAGCCGTGAAGCTATGCGAATGGTCATGCTAACCGCATCAATAAAGAATTGGATGCTGCAGACCATAGATTTTACCTCAGCCTTTTTGCAAGGTGGTATTTTAGAGAGAGATGTGTACCTGAGGCCACCATCTGATGTTTGTCCTAAATCTCAAGTGTGGAAATTAAAAAGATGCATCTATGGATTGAATGATGCTCCACGGGCATGGTACAAGAGAGTTACTCAGGCTTTGATTGAATTAAAAGGAGTAGCAAGTGCTTATGATAATGCATTGTTTTTGTGGCATGATATTAAAGGAAATTTGACTGGAATTCTTGCTATGCACGTGGATGATTTTGTTTTCTGTGGAAACACAGAGTTTGAAAGGGATGTGATTGCAACATTGAAAGAAAAATTTAAGGTGGGATCTCATGAAAGTGGAACATTCAAATATGTTGGACTGAATGTTAATCAACAGGAAAATGGGATCACTGTAGAACAAGATCTATATGTATCTTCCATATCTCCAATAGAAATAAGCAAAGGGAGGATACTGAGGAAAAATGATGAACTGAATGAAGAAGAAAAGCATGAGTTGAAGAGACTTACAGGTCAGATGATGTGGGTTTCAACTCAAACACGCCCTGATATAGCTTTTGATGTGTGTAAAATGAGCAACACTGGAAAGCATCCCAAAGTAAAAGCCTTATTTGAGGCGAATAAAGCCTTATCAAAATTGAAATCCAAGAAGGGTTCTATAACATTTCCAAAATTGGGAAAGCCCTCAGATTTACACATTTTGTGTTATACTGATGCCTCTTATGCCAGTCTGGAAGATGGATCTTCACAGGGTGGTTTTGTTGTCTTTATTGGAGGAAGTACTGACAAAATGGCCCCCATGTGTTGGGCGTCAAAGAAATTGGACAGAGTGACAAAAAGCCCATTGGCCTCAGAGACTCTTGCTCTGAATGAGGGAGCTGATGCTGGTGTTTTGACTGCGGTTATGATACAAGAGGTATTTCAGTTATCTAAATTGCCAGACGTTCTCTGCAAGACAGATAATGCATCACTTGTGGAGACATTGAATTCCAACAATCTGGTAAGCGATCGACGATTGAGAATAGATGTAGCAAGGCTGAAGGAAATGAAGAGTAGAGGAGAGATACAGATAGAATGGATCAAGGGTTGTGATCAGGTCTCTGATTGTTTGACCAAGGCAGGAGCTTCGTCTGAGCTTCTAAGGGACTTGTTAAATCAGAAATAAATTATTCACTTGAGGACAGCAGCAATGTTAATGTAGACATTGGTTACCTCCCTTGCTTCAGTTACATGGTTACCTCCCTTGCTTGTGGTGATATAAATAGGAGTCGGCCATCTTGGTTTAGTCAGTTCGTTCGTACAGTTTAGACAGACTACAAGTGTCTTAACATTATTGACCACACTAGAATGGTGATACAATGGAATGGTCAGGATGACCACTTTTCAAAATGGCGATATGTTTGTTGATAAAAGTAAAGTAATTGAAAAATTTGATGAATCATGCAGTTAGAGCATCTACTTACGATAAGAAATAAATGTTTCAACAGAAGAACTGAAAAAGCTTCTTGTAGAATGTTCACATCCTCAAAGCAATTTGCACACTTCAGTACTATTTCCATTAACAAAATAAAATAAGTTTTCACACAAGTTTTTAGCGATGTCTTCTTTTATATGCCTTTTGCATTTAATTCATTAAATCTTTTTCTATTTCTTTTTTTAATAATCAACAACAAACTTTTAAATATAAAATGTGAATTAACTTTTTCCTTTCTTTTCTCTTCATCACTGACTGACTTTGCCACCATTTCTCTTTGTCACTACTTTTCATTTCTTTTACACGTCTTTCACGTTTCACTAATGAAATCCTTTTTCTTAAATCCTTTCTATTTCTTTTTTTTTTTTTTTTTAAATAGCGACAAACTTCAACATCCGTTATAACTTACGTTTTTTTTCTTTTTCTCTTCATTACTGGCTGGCTTCATTGCCATTTTTTGTTTTTCATGCAGATAGGTGACAAAAAGATGACATTTGCTGGTATTTTTCAAGGTTTTATTAGAGAGAATGGACTTAGGAAAGAGAGAGACTAAGCAACTAAATAATTCTTTCTTTCTTTTTTTTTTTACAAAAGAGTCACCGCTTATCAAGGCTCAGAGGCCACACAAGGATAAGGTTAATGAGTGTACGGTAGTCAATGGGACAATATCATAGTAATCATTAGTAGTGGAAATTTGGTAAATTAGATGACTTAAGGGGATGACTCATCAAGAACTTATTTACGTTGGACTTGAAGACCATATTGTAGTCAGCTGGAAAGCAGGGAAACGGAAAAAAGTTCCACAGGCGTGCACTTCTAAGAAAGAAGCTTTGTTCATAGAATCTATGCTTAGTTTTAGGCACAGATAAATAGTGGGGGAAATTATTGATACTAGTTTCAACTAGATGAGTATCTTTCATGAAAGTTTGGCAAAGAGGACCATAGATTAGAGCTGAAATGAGCACTTGCCATGAAAATAACAACAGAGTAGAGACAGGCTCACAACATCTCTTCTGTGTGAAAAAGGTTGTGAAACGGGCATCCCCTATTAGGCCACAAAGTCTATTTTGAACTCTGTCAAGACAGGATAAGCAGCTCCTGCCCAGATGTGGCAACAGTACTCCATCCTAGGACATACTTCTTATTTTTTTCTTAACCTAGTTTTCTAACTTGAGAAATGAGAGACGCAGACGAACAGACATCAAAGTAATATTCGCTGAGATTATCAATTTTCTACATCATTAACACTAGCTAACTTAATCATTACTTACTGACATAGGGCCTCTAATATGTAACAACTTTTGGTTCTATATGCTTGCTTATATAAAAGTAAAACAAGATTAAGTCCAAGGAAATTTTGAAGTGATTCTGCCAAAAATATTAAATTGTTGCTTACCAAAGTTGATAAGATATTGAAAGAAAACATATAGAAGGCACACATAATGGAAATTTAATGATAATATACATCTATATATCTATCAAATGAGAACGTGTGTGTGTGTGTATGTGTTTGTGAGAGAGGGAGGACATTTCTCAGCCTATATACACAACGAATTTTTGATCTACACACTTGAAGTTAGGGTATTCAGGCATGTGGAAAAAATTTAGTCAGTTTTCATCTGGAAAAAAAGGGCTGCTAAGGGGTCAAAATTGAATAATTGCTACGTGGGGGGAGGGTCATCAAATTTTTATTTGTTTGTCAACTTTTTCATGAATACGCAAAAAATCAAGCGGTTCGACTGGAAGATTAAAAATATAGAAAAACTAGATAAAAAATCTGAAACATCAAATGAAAATAAAATTGAGAAAAGATGTCCTCATCAAAAATCAATCAACCAGAATTTCTAAATGATTATGTGCTAGGTCAAGCAACATCATCAATGGAAATTTAAATCTAATTTTTTTGAGGAATTTTCACTGCAATACAATGCTGAGGTATGTGTGGGCACCTATAGAAGATATGCCAGCTTTGGTTTCTTTACAACATAATGTAATGAATATGGGTACATCCGGGTTCTTCCCCACAAAAATATCATTAGCTGGTTAAGCCATAAATACTGACTGGTAGACTAGCTTGGTAGAGATATTAAAATATATTTCATAAGCCTCACACTTAAGGATATACCAGTACTCTGAGTAAAAACACCCATTCAGTAAAGTGATTCACTGGATTATTGCTTAAATACTGTAGCCAAAATCACTCAGCTACTTCAAATAATCCCTTTCACAGGACATATTAGTGGCAACAAAGATTCAAAACGATCTCACAAGTAAAAATAAAGAACAACAAAAACTAACAAAAAAAATAAACGTTAGAAAAATTTATCATTACTTAATACCTTTTTCCTCCTAATTGTTTTTTACTTATTAACGGGGAAAGATTTGTTTTGTTCAACTCTTACAGAAAATAAGAATTTGCCTTGTTTGTACTTGGAAAAGTTTATTGTCTATACAAATTGGAGAAAATTTTTTTTATTCTTTTGGATACGTTGGCAAAATGAAACATTGCTTTTATTTTAACAGAAAAAAAAGGAAAGTGTAACAATCACAAATTAAACAACGATTTATTTTCTCTCATGAATAAATGCAATTCAGCCACACATTGGCCAATCAGCTGGCAAAGTGCCATAATTCCACCTGTACTCTAAGGAACTTTTTATCCTCTTTGGGAATTACAGTCAGTCAGCAGAAAGTAACCAGCAAGCATCGAAGACAGACCTTTCTTCCTTCTCTCTCCTGTCTGTTCACTGGACACTCCAACTTAGACGATCTTTGCTGAAGACAACTGCTGGCTGACCTGTGATTGCCAAACAACTTTCTGTTCCTCCTTTTTCTCACCCAGACAACTTTTTCTGTTGTCGAAATAAACCTTTTCGTTGTTTTTAAAAGAAGTTTTATTTTAGTATTCCTTACTGCTTTCAGATTATTTCGACTCATTGTATTACTGTTCTCATGAGCAGTGTCAATTTCACAACATTTTGGTCATAACCTCTGACCTTCTTGTCAAACTCGGAAATTTGGATAGAATTTTGAATAGAATCTTTATTTACTTCATGGGGATAGCATGCTCTTGTTCCGTCAGCCATGACTGGACAGAAGTCCTAAGTAATTTGCAATTGTATTTTTCGGTCATCCACATTAAGCATTGAACCTTCAACCTTCAGGAGAATTTTACTTTTAGAATTGATTTTTCCAAGTACTTGAACCACTGTGCCACAGATCTTTGTAGACCGAAACATTATGAAAATGACACTCAAAAGGAGAACAGTAATCCGATGAGTCCAAATAATATGAATAACCAATCCTTATCTCAAAAATTCAGATCCGTATTACACGTTCGACTATTAATTAATAAATAGGAGTTCAAACTCACGCATCCCTAAAAACATTCTCTCTTCATGTTTCTGCTCCCTGGAACAGCTTGCTAGAGGAGGTCATGGCGATGTCTACTATATCCAGATTCAAAGTGACCATAGACAACCATTTAGATGTAAATATCTTTGAAGTGTTTTTTTTTATATATGACTTGTTCCAATTTGCTGTATTTAGAATTTGAAATCCGGACAATTCTGTCATAGTAAATTATTTTATTATCTACTAGCATTTCAGCCCGGCGTTGCCCGGGTGTTTGGAGATGTATGTATAGCAAAAAAAAAGGCAGTCATTTTTTTTTTTTACTTTGACTCCTATTATGACCCTTAACATTTATTGTTAAGGGATCAAATCAAGTTATAAAGTTAGATCCATGTCCAAGAGATCTATATGTCAAATTTCAACTGTTTAGACCCAAAATTGTCGGAGGAGTTTGGTAGAGTTCTCAAAGGTCAAATCGTTGAACACTGACCCCTTAACAGCCAAATTTCTGGCCAAAAACCGATCACATCGATTTTCCCAAATCTCAGTAACCCGTATATCACATTTCGGATCTGTAGACTTAAAATTGACAGAGATTTTGTGTAGGGAAATGTACACACACACACACACACACACACACACACACACACTTTCATTCTTATAGATATACTAGCAGGGGTGCCCGGCGTTGCTCGGGTGTTTGGAGGTGTATGCTGTGCAAAAAAAGCAAAAAAACAAAAAATATGGTTAATCTTTTAAAATTTGACCCCTATTATGACCCCTTAAAATTTATAGTTTCGGGCTCAAATCACTTTATTAAGTTAGATCCAGGTTCAAGGAACCTATATCTAAAATTTCAAGTGTCTAGACCCAAAAGGAGTTTGGTAGAGTTCTTAAAGGTCAAATCGTTGAAATTTGACCCCTTAACAGCCAAATTTCTGGCTGACACCCGTCACATCGATTTTCCCAAATCTCAGTACCCGGTATTTCAAATTTCGAGTCTATAGACTAAAAATTGACAGAGTTATTGCGTAGGGAAATGTACACAGACAGACAGACACACAGGCACACAGACAGACAGACAGACAGACAGACACGTTCACTTTTATAGATATATAGATTGTTATATAATAAAACAAAACAAAACAATGAAGAAGCTATAATATATAATGAACCTCCTAGCACTATCCAGATCAAATATGTCAGCGTGAGAGAGCAGGGTTAAAAGAAACCAAAAGAGCTTTACTCCATGGAATTGATGGTTCAAGGATGTATCCTCAGCTAATATCAATGTATTTGACTATTCAATGATACATATAGTATTTTGAAATACTCTCTATATATAGTACAGATGAATGATATTTGAATAACAAATTTGCTTAACTATTTTTTAAATAGTTCAGAATAAATTAATGTTTAGTGTTATTCATTTATAATTTTATTGCCCTATTTTGTCTATAATAGTTTGGTCAATATTAAGAGTAATTAATTGTTTTTTTTTATATGGAAATTGCTCCAGACAAAGCATGAAGCTACTTGATGTAAAGAACTAACAAGAATGAAAGATGATTATTGCAAAGACAGGAGATGTCTATTGACCTTAGTTTTGAAAAGACCAAGGCTTTCGATAAAGGGAAAACAGTGAGTAGGAAGAGAGTTCCACAACCTTGCAGTCTTTGGAAAGAAATAGGAAGTTGTATTACAATGAGGTATTAAAACAACGAATTAATGGAGAGACCTCTAGACCAACGACAAATGAACTGGAACAAAGGAAGCAAGGAATAGATAGAACAATTTTGAAGAACACCTGCCATAATAGTATTTGTAGAAAAGACTGAGATCAGTGACGTCACGTCTGTGAGAGAGAGGTTGCAGTAAAAAATAAAGTGTGGAACCAATCAAATTACAGATACGTTTCTACAATTTCTCAAAACCCTTCAAGTGGGACATAGATTAATTAGCCCAAATATGACAACAGTACTGCATACGTGGTCTGATAGTAGATTTGTAGAGATAGAGAATAGCCTTAGGCGTGAAAAATTGTTCAGAGCCATGGAGAGAACTGATTTTATGAGAAGCAGAAGTAGCGATGGATTTAATATGCAAACTTTAAGAAAGATTTCATGAGAAAGAAAGGCCAAAAAGTTTTAAAGTCGATTTTTCATTGAGGGCAGAGCCATTCATAAGAATTTCAGGAGGAAAAGGGACCTGCATTAGTTATGATATTGACGGTAATTAATAAAATTAATTTAACAACAACAACAACAACAACAACAAAAACAACAGCAACAACAACAACAAAAAATTGATAACTTATTAAAAACCTTTCTTCAATTAAACTAAGATCGCTCGCTAAAATTCTAACCAACCGACATAAACAAGTAGAAAAAAGGGAGGAAGAGGGTTTCTGGCTACTTGTTTCTATTGTTCTCTCTCTCTCTCTCTCTCTCTCTCTCTCTCTCTCTCTCTCTCTCTCTCTCTGTTTATCTCTTTCTCCCCCACCCTGTTACCGATACCATATTATTTTTTTTATTGTTTTAAAACTCACTAATTGTTTTGATTGCGTAGACAAAACATTTTGCATTTGTTTTCAAATATTCCTTGCCAGACTTTAGGGGGACTGACTTGATTTTCAAAAACTAAATTGCAAGTTAAAAAAACGACTTTGTATCTCGCCGATTATGCATATTGATTTCTTCTTGTTTTTTGTTTTTTTGATTACATGATAGTCTTATTTAAAAGATAGATGCATTTGTATAAAAAATACCAAATTGTTAATATTTATGTAAACAAATGGTAAAATTTTAATCGTGTTTCCAAGAAACTTATGAATGAAAT
>NC_136490.1:150215017-150320017 GCF_053919585.1 Euprymna scolopes
TAAAGGGAATCGTGTGTGTGACATGTAATTTCTGAACCTACCTCTGCTTCTTTGATGTTGAACCATCTGGGAATTTCTCATCCTGGAGGGAGACTTGATACCTGCTTGACGAAGATTTATCACTCCAAGACGATGAATGGGTTTTATAGTTTTTATTTCACTTTCCCCAGAGGTCCTGCAGAAGGTGGAAGTGAAATCTGCTTGTGTGGGTTCTTCTTCACACACGTCAGCGTTCGTCTCCCCCCTCCCTAGTTAAGAGGGGGAGACAACGAAAAACCGTCTGTCTTCTTCAAAGCCCAAATCAAATCTCACAGATCTAGCCAACCACGTCACACATACGTAATTTGGTCAGCTGACCTTCGGTTCTGGTAAACGTGTCTACCTCCATGTTTACTCTCCTCTCTCTCTCTCTCTCTCTCTCTCTCTCTCTCTCTCTCTCTCTCTCTCTGTAACACATCCAAGTTGTAGTCAGGTGGGAAGCAGCAGATGGAACAGAGTTCACAGGCGTGCATTTCTAAGAAAGAAGCTTTGTTCATGGAATATATATATATATATATATATATATATATATATATATATATATGAAATAAATAAAAAATAAAATAAAAATTACAATAAGTGTCCCAAGGTAATCAAAATGGTAAGCTTAAAATATATTATAAATATTAAAGAGTTAATATTTACAAGTAAAGTAATCTCAACCAGATGTAAAAGCTCAATAAAACCGAAAAGGAAATAGAGCTTATAATATGAACAAATGATTAATAAAACATGTTAAAAGACCACTTGAAAAAGAGTTAAAAACATATTTAATTTTAAAAAAGGAAGCACAAGATAAGTGGATAGTCCTTAATCCGCGGAGTTTCGAAGAAATACTCTCCTTCTCATCAGAGGGCAGGAATTAGCAAAATGCGGGATCGGATTTTGCATATAAAAGTATTTTATGAAACTACAAGTAAGTCACAGATCTTACTTGGTTAAAAAAAAGGGTGAGGTAAGGGGAATAGGAGGTAAAAGAAAAATGATAAAAAGATTTCACATGAATAGATAGTCCGGTGAACGGTAAAAAATCCAAGAATGGTAAAATCCAAAACGGTCAAATTAAAAATTTCCAATCCAATGGGTAAATTCCAAATGGTCCAAAATGATCCAAAAGGCAGAGTTCCTTGGAAAAAATCGCAAATGGAATGAATTCCAAATCATTAAAAGAATTTACTTGATTCCTCCAGCCTTGACAGACGTGTTTTAAATATTCTCTCCTGTGCTTTTTCTTTTAATGTCGTATGTAGAACTGAGTAAAGTTTGTGAAATGTAAAAATTAAAAATATCACTTTCCATATAAATAATAACGTTGGTGCTGATATTGATAATAATATAAATAAATATATGAATAAATAAATAAAAATTAAAGTAAATGTAAGTAACCAATTAATTTACAATTCAACATTAGCAGATATGAAGAATAACTTAATAACTTATGACTATCGATTGAAATAATTTTAATACTAACATTTTATATTGGAAAGATTAGTGAATTGATGTATAATATAAATCGATTTAATTCTTTTTAATTAAGTGAAAGACATTAAAACTATATTAAAATTACTTATTAGTTGAATATGGATTCTATGCGTTGTGAATGTTTATAATATGAATGTTAAATAAAATAAATAAATAAATAAATAAAAGTAAAGTTAACATTTCGTTAGATTTGTTCCAAGGGAGGTAACTCTGCCTCACATTAATTAAGTAAATTTAATTATTTACAATTATGATAAAAAGGAGTTTTTAGATTATTTTTAAACTTAACAAAACGTAAGTTTACTTTTTAATTGTATGATTTAAAAAATTATAATTGTAATGATTAATAAGCTTGATTATAATAGCCAACCGAATTGAATTATGTATAGTTTTCAATTCAAATCAATTGATTAGTTATGACAACCGAAATGATCAATCGTTTTCGGGTTTTTTTTTTTAGCTTAGTTTAGTTTCGTATATACAAACATGTATAATAGTTTATAATTTATTTATATTATTTTCATAAGTATGTATACACAAATTAGAATTAATAAATTTACTAATTATTAAATAGAACATTTTGGTAGAAGATTCATAAATTAATGCAAATTGATAGTACAAATAGTTGGGTTTAATGACTTTGTTTGCTAAAAATTCAATATGGCGTAATGGAAAAATATAAAGGTATTTGCAGCTTCTCTTCCAATTTTCGGATTTTAATCATGTCAAATCACACTTCATTTCTTTTTGACGGATTGATTGTTGCTATTTTTTCTGATGAGTTAAGGGCATAATAAATTCACTGATTGATATAACAATTAAGTGATTGATTTTGCATTACAAAACAGATACTGTCAAGAATTGTATAAGTCAACTGAATTAAAGGAATAAATTATAAGATGGTTAACATAACGAATTTTGGAATATAACTTTTTGTCATTTATTCTCAATATTGCTCTGTAATTACATTGAGCTTCTTAAATAAGGATTGACATATATTATAAGAAAATATATTTCTACAGAAATATATATATATATATATATTTTTACAGAAATCTCTTCTCTTCTCTTCAGTAGTCCGTCGCTGACGACGATGACATTACACCATGCCTAACAGTCCCAGATAGATTACGCCTGATGGACTTGCTGGTGACTGTGGAGTCCAATTCGTGAATTGCATACACGGCCGCAGGCAGCACAGGGGAAGATGCCGTCTGCCCGCTGCGCCGCGTGCCTTTGGTGTCTTCTTCACTCTGCTCGGTCATTATAGGTGGAGGTGAAAGTTTCCAAACCCTCTTGGCAGATGTTTCGCCATTTTCTCCGATCAGCAGCAGCATGTTCGATGGCGTTGGATTCTATGCCACACTTTTTCAATGATGTTTTTAGTTGGTCCTTGAAACGTTTACGTGGACCCCCAGGGTTGCGTCTGCCCTCTGTAAGTTCCCCGTAGAGGACCTTGCGTGGGAGCCTTTCTGCTGGCATCCGGATGGTGTGACCAAGCCACCTAAGTTGTCTATGAGTTAGAATTATTTCAAGTGGGTCCATTTGAGTGCACCTGCGTATCTCATTGTGTGGCACCCTGTGCCACCATTTTAAACCTAGTATACGCTGTAAGCAGTTGGTATGAAATGCTTCTAGCTTTTTCAGGTGGCGTCTATAAGGCACCCATGACTCGCTGCCATACAAGAGGATGGAGAGACAGATTGCTCTGTAGACAGAAACCTTGGTGGTGGTGGTGAGGTTACGGTTCATAAAAACTCTGTGCGAGAGTCTACCAAAGGCTGCAGCAGCAAGACCAATGCGCCGTTGGACCTCACTTGTTAGGTCACAGGAGTCAGTGAGCACTGAGCCAAGATAAGTAAACTCTTGAGTGTTTTTCAGTGGCTGTTGGTTGATTGTGAACATTGGTGGTTCCTGATGATGTTCACATATGTTGAGTGCCTCTGTTTTGTTGATGTTGATGGCTAGACCAGCTCGGGAGTAAATGTTGGAGATAGTGTTGATGGTGCGCTGAAGACCCTCTTCAGATGAGCTCACCAGAGCTGTGTCGTCAGCGTATTGCAATTCATGGATTGTTTCTTCTGTCACACGTGATCTGGCATGGAGGCGACGCAGGTTGAAGAGGTTGCCATCCAGCCGGTATGAGAGGCGGATCCCATCAGCAGGATGGATTTGCTGTTTGGCAACATTGGAAATCGCAGCAAGAAAAAGATTAAACAAGATGGGCGCAATGACGCATCCCTGCTTAACACCCGATTCTACCAGGAAGGGCTCAGATTTTAGTCCTGAACTAACTGGAGACGCGAGCCATAGATCCATTATGGAAAGCCTTCAGGACACCCAGGAATATTAGTGGGCAGCCAAATTTGACGAGTACCTCCCAGAGCAAAGGACGGTTCACAGTGTCAAAGGCCTTGACGAGATCTACAAAAACCATATATAGATTTTGGTGTTGCTCGACGCTTTTCTCCTGGAGCTGTCTTGCCACAAAAACCATGTCAATCGTGCTGCGCTCCTGTCTGAAGCCACACTGCAATTCAGGTAAGACTTGATTGACAATGTGTTGGATGATATGAGACAGTAAAATTCTAGTGACAACTTTCCCTGAGGTTGACAGGAGGGAAATGCCTCGACTATTGCCACAAATATTTCTGTCACCTTTCTTTTTATATATGCTGATGATATCTGCATCCTTCCATTGTTGTGGGCAGCAGCCTGACTCCCAGACATCTTGGATGATGTTATGGAGACAAGTGGTAATGGCATCTCCGCCATGCTTAAGAAGCTCAGCTGGTATGCCATCAGGGCCAGTGGCTTTATTATTCTTGAGGTTGTTGACTGCACGGCTCACTTCATGGATAGTTGGTATTACATCCAGTTCTTGAATTACAGGAAGGTCAGGAAGATGGTCAAGAAAAGTAGGGTCGATAGGGTTCTGCCTGTTCAGTAAGTCTTGGTAGTGTTCAGCCCACCGATTGAGTATGGCAGTCTTCTCAGTATAGAGTATGGAGCCATCAGCACTACGGACTGGGCAGAGGCTATTGTTCTTTGGCCCATAGGCTGTTTTAAGGGCATTATAAAATTGATGTTGGTCCCTCATATCAGCTAAACCTTGGATCTCAGTTGCAAGATTGGTCCACCATTCATTTTGCATTCTTCGGGTTTCCTGTTGGACTTTTGACTGAAGCTCGGCTAGCTTGGCACGTGATGCTGGAGTTGGATTTGCAGTCACTGCTTGCTGCTGCCGATTTTTTTCTTCAATTAGTTGATGAATTCCATCAGACTGCTCGTCAAACCAGTCTCTATGTTTTCTTCTTGAGAATCCCAAAATGTCCTTGGCAGTATTGAGGAGGACTTCACAGATGCTTTCCCATTTTTCAGTTAAGAAAGCTGTTGTTATGGGATCTGCTGCAGGAGTTGGTAAGGTAAGACATTCAGCCAGTTCGTTTTGTAGAGCAGCTCGTGTTGTAATGTTGTTGAGAGCTTTGAGGTCAAGATGTTTTCTGGGAGCTTGACGGCGAGCTGGAGGCTGGATCTTAAGAAGGAAAATAGAGCGGACAAGGCGATGATCTGTCCACCCATCTGCTCCCCTCATGGCTCTGGTGATTCTCACATCTTTCATGTCATTACGTCTTACAATAACATAGTCAAGTAGGTGCCAAATTCTGGACCTAGGATGCATCCAGGTGGTCTTGAATTTGTTTTGGAGCTGGAACATGGTATTTGTGATGGACAGATTATGTTGGGAGCAGAATGTTAAAAGACGCAACCCATTATCGTTATATTTTCCAACTCCATGATGCCCTAGGACTCTCTCCCAGAGATGGTGACTGCTGCCAACTCTTGCATTGAAGTCCCCAAGGAGAATGATCTTATCTTCTTTGGGGATTGTCAGCATGATCTCATGGAGTTGGGCATAAAATTGGTCTTTCAATTCATCAGCTGAATCTAGGGTTGGTGCATACACATTGACTAGGGTAGCGTGACGTTTATTTGATAAGGGGATACGCCAAGTTATTAGCCTCTCATTGTGACCCATTGGGCTCTGGGGAATGCTGTCGAGTAGCCTGGTCTTGATGGCAAAGGCAACTCCATGGATGCAAGGAGCACCCCTATCCAGGCCCTTCCAGAAGAAGGTGTATCCCTCTCCTGACTCAGTGAGGGAACCCTCATCCGAGAATCGGGTTTCATTGAGAGCAGCGATGTCGATGTTGTACTTCTTTAACTCATATGCAATTAGAGTTGTTCTCCGTTTAGGTCTTGAGTTGTTGTCAAGGTCGAGAAGAGTACGCACATTCCAAGTGCCAATTATTAGCTTCTTAGTATTATTAGGACCGAGGTATGGGTTGCCACGACGAGGCTCAGCTACCTGTCCGTGGAGAGTGGAACAGACACTTGTTTGGGTCACCTTTTCTAGACCCCTCCCAATTCAGGGTGGGTGGTGTGGATCCTGAAAAGGGCCGCCCAGTCACCCTGGGAGCTGCCGAAGGAGGCTGCAGTTCCAGTCCCAACCATCCAGCGACCATCACCCCAGGGGCCGCCTCACGTGCAGGGTTGGAGCTAAGGGCTGCCAGCAACAACCTTGCCTGCCCCCACCACTCCTTCCCCATCACCGGAGAACTTGTATTTGTAGGTGGAATAAAAAAAAAATTAAAAAAAAAAAAAGTGTGTGGGAAATAAAGAGTCGGCATGGGCAAAACTAGTGCAGTGATGATTTGAGTGAAAAGTGGGTGCACGCTCCACAGTCCACTATCTTGGCAGACTATTTACAGAAATATATATACACACACACACACACACATATATATATATATATATATATATATATATATATATATATATATATAGTTTTTAAAATATAATTATCAATTGACATGTGTTTTATCATCTATGGCTCATCAGAGTGGCTGAATCTAGCAAGATTCGAAAGATTCAGCCACTCTGATGAGTCATAGATGACGAAACACATGTGTTGCAGACCAGGATATAATAATACACTAACTCGCTACAAGAAAATAATGAAACGAATGGAATTGAAGGAAACAAAAACTCAATTGATGGATAAGATAAACGTGTCCTTTATTTACTGTTGAAAGAATGAATGTTTTAGATATAACATGTGTTCATGTCCGCTCGGGTGTAACCATCGTTCGTTGCGGGACTGGTGTTGTAGAAAGAAAAGGAAATGTGTGTTCATCTCAAGTTCGGGTCACTATCGTTTGTTCGCGCGTGGCAAGAGAAGTGAGTAATGTAATAGAACGAGAAATGGCAGTCCATCGTGTAGACAAAGAAAAGGATAAAGAGTTGACATCAGTTAGCAGTCAGCTACGCGAAGGTGTTCTCAGGGACCAGTAGTAGATAGAGAGAGAAAGAGTGTAAAGGTGTACATACGGTCTGTTATCTTTTTGTCCCACATAGTAGTAAATGGCGTGAGGTACGCGTGGTCGGTCCGTAGACCGAACAGCTGGAAAGCTGGGCCTAAAAAAGGAAGAAGCCACTTATGCTCTTTCTTTTATACTTGTTTCCGGTGGTCTTTTGCGCATGTGTGTATTTCCTTTGAAAGCGGAAGTGACATTGTCCATGCGTGCGTGTATGTGAGTACATGTATGTACGTTAGCGTGTGTGTATATACACGTGAATGTGAGTGTATGTACGCGAACGTGAATATATGTATGTGTGTGGACGTGGGCGCGTATGTTTGTGTGTGCGTATGTATATGACAAGTAATATAGCTTGAAATGTGAACGTGTGTTTTTGTGTGAGACTTGAAAAGGCTGGCGCACATATCAGTGGATAATTATATTTTAAAAACAATATATATATATACCGCTCCCGCTCCCCATGTGGGGGTACCTAATTGGTTAAAGGGAAAATTATTCCCAATTCGCATTTAGGTAAAAATGCATTTTTGTAAATAATTGAATTCATTCAAAACGTATCATAAAAACAAACCAAAAAAATAACATCTATATATAGATATAGATATATTAGATTTTCGACTCCTGAATTTAGATATGTTCAATTGATGAGGCCAAATGAGGGTGAACCTCGAATCTTGAATTTCTGGTTTGCAGCTTTCATGGGTTATGTGAGCTGCGATGTTGTTTGACTGTATATATATATATATATATATATATATATATATATATATATATTGCACGAATACAAAAAAAAACCCGTAAATGTTTGAAAATAAACCAGCAACAAAACGTAAATGTGTGGAAAAATAAAACTTAAATATGTTTGCAAAAACAAAAACAAAAAAAAAATACGTAAATATGTTTGGAAAAAAAAAACAACTTAAATATGTTTGCAAAAAAAACAAAAAAAAAACATGTTTAAAATTAAAATATAACAAAAACATTTATTTTTATTTCAAGGGTGCCATTGCAGCCATTACATTTTGTGCTTCCGTAACTGGGTGGACAGACAGTAACGCCACCTATAGTCAAACGGAGGAAACAGGCTCTCTCTTTCTTCACGATTACCCCAATATATTTATGAATATATCTAAAACTGAAAAATAATTTATTTGTATAATGAAATTAATGGCGTGCGACTCACGCCCTTACAAATGTCTGTTCATAGAAATTAATGCAAGCGACGTAACTCTTGTCCAAATATATTTGATGCAAGAGTTATTTCCCTTTAAAATACAAAATGTTTCTATATATTTATAGATGTATATATATCGAACTTGAAAATTTGGACGGAATTTCGAACGGAACCCTTTACTTCACGGGAGTAATATGCTTTTGTTCCGTCAGCAATGACTGGATAGACGTTCTAAATAATTCGCAATTTTTCAGTTTCCCACACTGAGAACTGAACCTTCAATCTTCAGGAGAATATCACTTTTAATTGATTTAAGTCCTTGAAGAATTCAAGAGAAACATTCCAGAGTTCGACAAGATACACGTGAAGAAGGTCGGAGGTTGCATCGACTCAAACGTAGTGAAATGACACTCAAGATGAAAACAGTAGTCCGACGAATCCAAATAATACGAAATAATCCTCATCTCAAAAATTCAGAAACAATGAAAGGGTTCATCCTTCATCATTCAGTTATCTATACGGCTTAGAAGGAACGGTGGAAGAAACTTGGACAGGGAAAGCAGAAATTTCTTCTAGGTTCCGGAAACTTTGTTGACAGTCATCTTCAGGTGAAGATAGTCAATGCTTTGCTTGGGCGTCCAATGAGCAAGGACAGGAGAGAGAGAGAGAGAGAGAGAGAGAGAGAGAGAGAGAGAGAGAGAGAGAGAGGAGGTGCGTCTTTATTTGTTGCTTTCAGGGATATCTCTGCTAATCGATCAGAATTCCCAAAGTAGTTCTTCAGGGGACAAATCTATGCATCCTGCAAGCTGATTGGTAAGTTTATAACCAAATCACCTAGCAGGGACATTATTCCGCTAAAGAAAATAAGTTTTTATTCATGATTATTATGTACATATATAAATGTGTGTATGTGTAAAGTGTCATTTTTTTTATATTAATAATCCACCACAATATGCCATAATTCACATTGACACACCGGTCCCTGTTATATCACCAAAGTTAAGCAACGTTGTGCCTGGTCAGTACTAAAATGAGTGAACATATAGAAATTTCATATGTTGTATCTGCTCTCCGTTTATCTCGACATTGTTTCCAGTCATCACTGAACTCAAGCAGTACCGATTCAGGAGAGGTGTGGTTGTGAATTGCGCACCCCTTGCCTCATAATTACTCATGCAGCTACTCTTACAGAAGGTATCCATTGTTTCTTGAGATTGAACAGAGGCATTGATCGAATTCACCATTTATCAAGACCAAAATCCTCTCGGAATGAGATGGATAATGAAAGTTGAATGATCATAAATAATATGAGAGGATTGAAAATGTCCATATACGACCCACTCAAAATAACAGAAAACAACAATTCTTTCCCCTTTGTCAGAAACATTGATCATGGAATGTGAAGACTAAAGGACAGAATAGGCGGAAGTTGCTATTCGTAAATACATGGCCTACTTTTTTACTGTATAACTACTGTTAGAAATAAATTAGCAGCAGTAGCAGCGGCTGGGTATTGGACTTGTTATCACTTTATATGTTTTATATGTTTTCGTCAGTTCCAAAAATAAATCATAAAGCTTATTTTATATTTTCCTTTCACGTGATTTAAAGCTTGCATTTCATGTTTTCTAACCTTATTCTATAATGAATATAACAGCAGGTTATTCACCCCTCCTCCTCCTTAACTCAATAACATCACACTTTTATCGTTGATAAAAGTGTGACGTTGACCGTTTTTGTGCATTCGTTGGTTTGGACTCTGGAACATAAACAAACAAAACAATATCATTTAAGGCCACTCTTTTTTGGAGAAAAACTATTTTAATGAACTTAAGCAATGGCAAAAACCACCAACAGCAGTTCAACATCTGTTTTACCTAATGACATGTGTTGGGCGGCTTTTAGAAACTAACTTCCAAACTAACCTATAACTGGCCAGGTCTATTTATTCTTCTTTCTCTCAAATCTAGAAAAAAATTAATTATAGTTTTTTTTTTTTTTTTTTTTTACATAGGCGGCACCACTTATCAAGGCCGAGAAGCCACTCAAGGATAAGGGTTAAAGCGTGTAGAGTAGTCAAAATGGCAATATAGTAATCGATAGTAATGGAAGTTCGGTAAATTTGTTAACTTAAGTGGAACGGCTCATCAGAAACTTGTTTACATTGGACTTGAAGACAACTATATTATAGACAGCTGGAAAGCAGGAAAACGGAAAACAATTTCACAGACGTGCAGTTCTAAGAAAGAAGCTTTGTTCATGGAATCTACGTTAAGGTTTAGGCACAGACAAAGAGTGGGGGGAATTATTGATAGTGTTTTCAGCTAGACGAGTGTTTCTTGTGAAAGTTTGGCGAAGGGGGACCATAGATTGAAGCTCAGTCGAGTACTTGCCATGAAAATAAAGATAAAGCAGAGATAAACTCGCAACATCTCTTCTGTGAGATAGAGGTTGCAGCGAAGAGAAAAGGGCATCTTCTATGAGGTTATGAAGTCTATTTTGAACTCTATCAAGGCAGGACAAGTCCTTTCTAGCAGCTCCTGCCCAGATGTGGCAACAGTACTCCATCCTTGGATGTATCTGGCTCTTATATAGATAGAGAATTGCATCTGCAGTGAGATATCTACTGGATTGATAGAAGGATCTCACCATTTTTCCAGCGGCTTTGGCAACAGATTTGAAGGTCTCCCCAAGACAAGAGCCATTCATTTCAATTGATGCCAGATGGGGATCAGAACGTTGATGATATAAAAATAGAAGCTTGGTTTTAGATGCATTAAAAGTAACCAGTCACTCCTTTCCCCATTGTACCACGTGCTCAAGATCAGAGGAGAGAGAATCGGAGACCGTTTATGTGCTACCATAGATGGTAGTATCATCACCATAAATGTCTACGAATGATGTAAGGATGTTATTTGGAAGATCATTAATGTAGATCAGGAAAAGAGTTGGGCCTAGGATGGACCCCTGAGGGACTCCAGCATTAATGCTATGAGCTTCTGAGTTTTGCCCATCAACTACTACTCTTATGAACCTATCAGAGAGAAATGATTTAATAATTGAGAAGACATTTCCATCATCAAATAAAACTGAATTAAATTACAGTAAATATGAACATTCAATATAATTTTATACATAATGATTATTATATTATTTTTTAAAAACAATTCCAGCTGCAACATTAAAAGTCGATAAAAATACTGATATGTTCAATTTTGGTGGCAGAAGTAAAGTATCAAATCTTATAAACATATACTAATATCACAAAAACTCTTCAAAGATACAGATCGGGAATATTGCATGCATAATCAATACATATTGTAGAATGCTATATCCAAATGTCAGCTCTTTATACCATGCACTTCTTAAATAGTATCCTCAAGAAAATGGAATAATTTTATGTAGTGTTTTCCACTTTGTTTATCATGGCGATTTAATTAAGTAAACATACATATTCAACATCAATTTAACTTTAATAAAAGAGAGAACTGCATGTCATTCAATGATAGAGTTCTTTATACAATTGATATTTCTTTGCGATTCTGTTGAATTTTTCGCTTCGTACTGATCGTATTCATCCATTTAAGGTGGTTCCCTCAACCCCTTCCCCAGTCAAAAACACACAGAGAAAAAATTTCAGTGGTCCTTCTTTAATGCTTGTGGCACAAATCACTTTTGTATTGTTTATCAAATTGTTAGGTGAAAGTACAGACTAGTTGGAAAAACACCCTCTCCTCCACATGTTAAGAAATGAGTTTCCAAAATTTCCCTGAAAAGTAGTTTTTTTTTTCTTTTACCATCATTATTTTATTTTTGTATTGGCTTTGTTCAAGTTAACGCTGTGATTGTTTACAAATGATTTATTTCTTGTTTTTGCAGACTGTTCTGCTTTACATTGAATGCCCAAAAAACTCCTTCTGATTAATGTTTACCAGTTTTAAAATAAGTAAACGAACTTCGCTGCTTTTCAGAACAGAATATTTTTTATCTAGGAAACATTAATCAGAAAAGTTTTTTTCATGGATTATATGTGAAGCAGATTGATTCACACAAACCGGAATTTTTTAAGAGGAGATTCGTTTATTTTTTTCATACGAGAATTTGCGACACTATAAAATTCCTACCTTAACAACTTACCATTGGGAACCTGTTCAAAAAATTATTCAGTTACTGAGTCCATTTGAAGAAATCACCAAAGAAGCAAGTCCCAGAACTTCAACCATATCGATGATAATACCAACAATTTTATTTTGTTATTTCTTTAATTGTTATTTCTTTCAAAAGTTATCCAATCTAATTATGATATTTCTGACTTTTATGGAATCCTTACCACTGTTGAACAATTTAATCAATGGAAACAAGATTTTCTTCCTGTCCAAATGATAAAAACTTGCGTGTCTACTTTTCTAGATCTAAGATTCAAATTTAAATTTCAAAAGAATGACATGGAAAACACTAAAAATTGGATTCAACATCTACTTTCTACTGATGATTATGGAGCACAATCAGCAGGATACATTTCTTCAATGTTGAGGGCCAAAAAGATCAAAGTGAAAGTAAAACTGTATCTCTTTCAAGCCTGGTTAATGAATTAGCTTACAGTAACGAATCAAAACTAAGACCAGGTAGAAGCTGAGTTAAACCTAGAGACTGCAGCTACAACAGAAATACAAGAATCACAATCTAAACTCAAAAGGAGTAAATCCCTTATGGTTAAGTCCATAATAGAACTTGACCATTACATAGCTTTACAATTACTCGAAAGAGGTGATGATCCATTTCAGTGGTGGAAGAAGGCAAAGGAGACCTTACCACTGCTGAGTAAACTGGCTTCAAAATATTTAAGTGCACCACCTTCATCTGTAGAGAATGACAGGCTCTTTAGTACAGGTAGTAATGTGTATGAATTATAAGGAACACGTTGCATCCTGAGAATAGAGAAACTTTCATGTTTTTACATTACAACTTAAAAGTATTCAACTTTAAATGCTGAGGAGACTATGAGAGAAGAGGCGGCAGGCATCAAGAATAGAAGAGGAAGTAGAGCAGCAGCAGGTGCAGAACTTCAGCCTATAGTTAGTCACTTAAAGAATTACAATTTGTACTTTGGAGTTGGTTTGTAATTTCTTTTCTTTATCTAATTGTTTAATTATATCCACTTAACAATTAGAAATTGTACTTTGTATTTTGTAATTTTAGTTAATAAAGGTAAAATGACATAATAGTGGTCAGACAATTAAATGTTAAGTTAAATTAAGTTACTATGTTAATGTGTTAAAGCTATCTGATGAGTCACTTGGCATTGATGAAATGATTTAAATTTGATAGGAAAGAGAAAAGTAATTAAATAGCTGATTAATCGGCCAATTGGTCAATTTCTGATTAATTGGCAAAGTGGCCAATTACCTACCGATTAATTGGCATGCCCCTAATCCCCTCACATAAAAAAATGGTGGTTATTTAGACTTGTACGCATAATGAAAATTTTAAATAAAGAAAATGCAGAAAAATCTTTATATATACTCGTCATGGATCGAAAATGCCATTTTCCAAAAATCACATAATTTGATCAAGTTTTTTTTTTTTAAATAAAAAAAAATTAAAAATTTTTTAATTTGTTTAATGTGAGTTGTCATACTACATTGGATTCGAAAGTTATCCCGGGTTAGCTCTCTTTTAACAATATCTCCAGAAGCAACCGCTCATCAATGGCTGCTAAAAATACTTGATCGCTAAAAATCGCAAAATTTGATTTTCTTAAATAAAAAGAAAACTACTTGATCAATTTTTGTGATTTTTGGAATATAATATCTACATGCCATGACAAGTAGGTACACCATAAAAGTTTTTCATTATTTTTGTTTTCCAAAATAAGTGTAATTCTAAATAAACACCCCAAACACTTTTATATAACTGGAATTTCTCTCGCTCTTTCAATCTTTTTCTTTCATTTTCTCTTTATTTTGGAAATATGTGTCTTGACTGCACCATTCCTAGAGACGAAAGTGGCTCTCAACCAAACCCTTTTTTTCATACCATCTAAGTATCGATTGAGAAATGGGAATCTCATGCTTAAGTCAGTCTCATTTTGACCAATGATAGATGCACTGTGCCATTTCAGCATAGTGTAATCTGATGCCTGGCTTTGGTAGAAACCCTCTTGACGAATCTTTGTGTATAGTCAAGAACCATACCAGTATTTAATATGAGTGGGGTAAAAAATTTTGTTTTAGCAAAGGAACAAATTGAAGGATATATATGGATCATACATAATAAAATGAAAATCCAATGAAACATTGAAATAACAGAAAGGTTACCAGATAACAATGGCAACCTAAAACATAAACAGAGTTTTATGAATGAAAAATAGAAAAATACAAAAATTTATAAGAAAATATTTTTATATAAGAAATAAGAATATAAAAAGTTCCTGTACTGATAGTCAATGTTCATAGTTAAAATGTTCATTGTATGAATATGTGTGGTGTATTTGAGTATTTGGCAGCATGACATTGTGTATGCGTGTACATTACCTTTGTTCTTTTAGTGCGCAAGTGATAAAAGGCTGAATGTGTGAGTCATTGAGTTCTTTTGCCTTGCCATCTCAGCCACAGGCTAGCTGGGGTGTTGAGTAGACCTTGGGCTCCTTTCGTTTGATCGGCTGGTGAAGTATCTCTCAAACCAGGTCTTATAAGAATTTCTAAGTTCTTACTGGCTTAATACATTCACGTATAGGTGTTACTTTTTGAGGTTTGGAAAAATTTCCATTAGTTGAAAATATTTTTGAATTCATTCGTCCATGTCAAAATTTTCTTGCTTTGGGGAGTGAGGAGGAAAGCGAACTCCAATGAAAAGGAGATGGAAACAGTGTAAGCAATCTTAGCCACTTGTATTTTAGTGTTTTTAAGAATCATTTTGCAATTCAGTCACTACAATAACGTTATTGATGTTCGCCACACACGTTTAGCGTGTCTACGAGCACATATAAAAAAAATTTGTTCACTCCTGCTTCAGTGAAGAAAATCTTTATCGGAAGAAAAAGTTTGTAATTGTGTAGAGTTGATGCATCTATGATGATATAATGATGAAGCTCCACAACACTTCGCAAACTCAGAGTTTCCTTAAAAGGAGGTCATGCTGTTTGGTGGTCTGCGACCAGTCTCATTCATTACAGTTTTTTGAAGACGAAATCACAAAGTATTATCAGTGGATAGGAGGTTGATAAAAAAGAATTACTTTGTTGTATTTTTTAAGGATACTCAAATATTCTTTTGCTAGTAACAGGATTAAATGTACCCTTGTGATTCTAATTCAGAGAGCACACAGCTGAATTTCTGTTCTTGTTTTAGCTTGACTGTCATGTCTCTGCTGTTTTTTAACTCATCTATATATATATAAAGCGAAAATGTATGTATGTATGTACGCTTTTTTTTTCACATACACCTACAAACACCCGGGCAACGCCGGGTACCCCTCGCTAGTCTATATATATAAAAGCGAAAATGTGTGTATGTATGTTTGTATGTATGTATGTGTTTGTGTGTCCACTAAAAACTTTCGACAAACAGAAAAAAAATTCACAAACTTGGTATCATATTGAAGCTCCATCCTTTGCCTGAAAAATTGGCCAAAAACGTTAATTTTTTCACCCCGAAATCGACAATTTTCTACAGGGGGGGGATCAACAAAAACCGTCCTCTCATGATGACGACCGGTTCTACGCATGCGTCAGATGACGTCATGACCTGATTTAGTTTAAATAGTTGAAGAACTGACTAAATTTCATGTATGTCGTATTAGCTCAGTTGGTTAGAACGTTGCGTCATTATCTAAACGTTTTGGGTTCGAATTGTGGTGTGAGATTTTTTTTATTTTTTAAATTTACATATTGAAGCAGGGTTATTTAAGCCATTTTTCATGTAACGTTCGTGTTTTTCTGTTTTTTTTTTTTTTACTTCGCGTATTCTTAGGTTTTCATTAAAACCCCCGACCGACCACACACACCCAAAAACACTCTGGTACCCACCGATTTTTTTAATTTTAATATCGAAACAGGATTATTTAAGCCATTTTTCACATGTTTTTTTTTTTTGTTTTAACGTTTGTTTTTCTGTTTTCTTTTTTGTTTTTTTCGATTTTTACATTTAACATTGTTTGTTTGCCTTATGTTAGTTTTTTTTTCGATGTTTTGATTACCCCCCCCCTCCCCGGATACCCCCTGCTTAAATTTTAACGTTCGTTTTTACGTTTTCTTCTTTTACTTCGCTTATTCTTAGGTTTTCATTAACAACCTCATCCCTTCCAAACACTTGGGCAACGCCGGGCACCCCCCCCCTCCCCCATAGCAGGGTTTTTTAACGTTCGTTTTTCTGTTTTTTTTTTTACTTCACTTATTCTTAGGTTTTCATTAACACCCCCACCCCCGCCCGTCCACACACACCGAAAAGCAACCGGGCAACGCCGGGTACCCCTCGCTAGTGTAATCTGAATATAAAATTTGGTTTACAACTTATGTAATGTAAATATATGATTTGTGTATAATTAATGATTGTATGATTTTTGGTTTTATAATTTATGTAATAAATGAGAAGTTTGGTATGGAAGGTGTAATACTATGGGTGGTTTCCTTTCCAGAGCAAAAACATCATGGTTTACAAAGATGATTGGAAGTAAGATGGGTAGTCAGGGTAGTGGCTGAGAGGGCAAGCATGGAAATATTAGTTTCTATTAATCAGAGGAGGGAGTAGTGACAATGACAAAAGATGGGACATAGGATTTCTGGCCATAAGTTAATACATTTAAGAGTCAGGGCTGTTTAAGGAAGTTTTGCAGTATGGGAAGAACCCTGCAATAATTCAGTAGGCAGACTGAGTTCAGCAGAAATTTAGCAGATTGTGGTAGGAGCTGATGACTGAGTAACAATAATAGTTGCTTTGATAGACAAATTATATCAGTTGAGTCTTAGCTGATATACTGGAATTTAACTAAAACGTGAGCAACACCATTTGGTGGTCTTTTTACATAAAGATATCACTCATACCAATTTATACACATGTACCAATTTATACACATGTACCAGAGTTTGTGTATCTGCATTATTTTGTTTTTTATACTTATAAACAAGTGTTCACGACTGCCAAGGGAACACGGCCAGAATAAAAAGATGAAGGAGAAGAAGAAAAACAGCAAACAAGCGTTGGAGCTTGTGATTATCAAGAGGATTCGCATGATTCTACATATCTGCATATGAGCATATTTAAAATTTTTACTGTAGATTCTTTATTCTAATGCCACAATTAGCTTCACTCCTGTGTACATTTATGCTTTTATGGATCAGATTTGTGTAATTTCCAAGATACCCACTTTACAAGAACATGGTATCTCACTTTTCTGAAATTTTAATTGAGTTAATTCTGATGACACAGAAGAAAACATTTCATTTTTTATGTTACATTTATATTTCAGCTCTTAAGAATCTTCCCCACTTCTCAAACCTTGAATAAATGGTAGAAAATTATTTTATTCTCTCCAAATTGACAGTTTACCTATTTACAATTTCTTGCAATTTTTATCAGATTCCAAAATCAGAATTGGGTTGTTCTAGTAGAGTAACCAGTTTAGTGTTACTTGTGGTAGCATCACTAAGAATGTGTGCTATTACTTTACTTATATGACTCCTGTTGAAACCGTTTTTTAATGCCAAATACTGTTATTCTTCTTTTAATATTCATTCATGGTTTACTTCTAAAGGGAAATGTTCTCATGACAGAATATCTTGATAAACCCTTATACAGAGCTATCAAATCATTAGAGGGTGGTGCTTGTGGACATTCAAACTCTCTCGGTTTTTTATATTTTAGTTTGGAAGTTAGTTTGAAGAAATTAGGGTGCCCTTTTTGGGGCTAACACTTGATCCTGCTATGCATTCAGTTTATATCCAATGACTCTTTTGAGAATAGGTGCTATCCCTATATTTTGTCATCCTAGTCGTCCAGAGATTGATTCCAAATATTTCTTAAGATTTTTTTTTCATTAGACAGTTGCTCCTATCACAACTGGTATAATGTTTATTTCTTTCAGAGACCATGTCGTCCTTAAATCATTCCTGAAGCCCTGATCTATCGACTGTGTGTGTATTTCCATATATTTAAAACTCGAATACTGTGAGAAAGCAGAGCAATACACTTTAAAAGAATACGATTTTTCCCCAAAGAAAATTTCAGAGGAAATTCCAAGTCATAAAACTTGGTCACAGTTTATTTCTAAAGATAACTATCCTCATGACAAGATTGCTGATAAACCACTGTACAGAAAGATCAAAGATGGTGGTGTCTTGCAGGCATTCAAACTTGCTTGGCTATGTGTTTGCATATGATATTTATGTAAGAAAAAATTAGTAATATTAATTTTTCTCTCATTGACCAGTTAACTATGTTATAGATATATATATATTTCTTTTAGTCACTTAGTTTAATTGGATTTCAGTACAAGAATTCATCTAGTCTAGTGGAGTACCCAGCTTCTTACTATTACTAAAGGCAACATCACTTGGAGAAGGTGCACTATTCCTCATATAAGTGTGGGTAGCCAAATCGAGAGAGTCTTATTTGGGCTTTGAATACTATGTATTTAGCCAAGATTTACTTGGAATTTTCTCATGTCAGATTGTCTTGTACAGAGAAATCTTAAACACTTGAGTAGGTATTCAAGTTCTCTCTTCATTTTTTATTTTAATTCAATTCAATTCGCTTTAAGAAATCCTGGAGCTTAAACTTGATTTCATTACGATTTGAATTTATATCCAATGTAATAAAGCACGTATGAGTGCATGCAAAAATATCAGCAGCAACCAAAGGATAGATGGCTATCTATTAGGGATTAGCAGCAGCAGCAGCAGTTATTAAAGCATGTATGCAAATTAGCAGGTGTCCTCAAGCTTGCGTCACAGAAAAGGATGGACGGCTAATAAAGGGATTAGAAGCAGTAGCAGTTGTTAAAGCATGCACATAAATTAGCATGAGGAAGATGGACATGTAAAGTCGAAGGCAAGAAATGGCTAGCTATGGTCAGCATGAGGTCAGGGGTGGAGAGAGACATTTTTAAAGCATGTGTGTGTGAAATAACTTTGAAAAAATAATGAAATGCATTATTTTGAAAGAACTACAAATAAATGCATTTCATTTGCACTTTTTAAAAAATGTTGAATTTCTTTCCTGTTTGGTTTGTTTGTTCCAGTGACATTACATTATATATTTATTTTGGATGCAGCAACCAGGTCTTTTACTAAAAAAATGGTAAAAATGCAAAAACAAGAAAGAAAGAAAGAAAATGTGTGCCGGATGAGATAGATTTGTGGCCCTGCGGTGGTGGCAAGAGACTTTTAAGCTGGTGTTGAGATGGCAGGGTTTTGTTAATCGGCAGACGAAATAGTAAAAAAATAAAAAGCAAGAAACAGGCATTGTTTGGAGACTAACAGTAATAAACGCCTTTTGCTAAAACAGAGAAAAAAAAAAAAAAGAAGCCAAGTCGGATTTTTGTTTCTTTCCTTTTTTTTTTTATTAGTTTGTTCCTTTGCGACAGTACCAGACAGTGTGACGGTCCAAGAGAGGTGTGAAATGTAATGAACATGGTTTGAGCATAACAGCCACTTTACACCAATGGCTCTTTCAAAATTAGATGCTGTTCCATTTATGGTTGCTATCTATATTTCATTACAGCTTGGTCTTCCAGGAATTGTTTCCGAGTATTTCTTTAGATTTTTTTCATTAGGCCAATTACTCCTATTGCAACCCGAATAATGTTGATCTCTTTCAGAAACCATGTTTTTAAATAATTCTTAAGATCCTGATATCTTATATTTTTTGTTCAGCTCTAATAAAGCCATAGTCATTTCGAACAATTTTCATATTGTTTTATTTTACTTCAGTCGAAGTTCTCAGAAATCAAGGGGCCCACAACCAGGGGCTAACACTTGAACTCTATATGAGATACATAAATATTCGAATGTTCCATTAAAGTTCTTTATCTCTCAAGCACTGAGTTAGTAAAGAAATTGAGAACATATTTTCCTCTCCCCAATTAACCATTTTTATACGTTGTAGTATATCTTTCATGTTGGTCTCATGGTCTTACTGGATTCCAGGACAAGAATTTATCTAGTCTGGTGGAGTATCCAGCTTCGTTCTATTACTTGAGGTAATATCACTTGGAGAAGGTGCACCATTCCTCGAAAAAGCTGTGGGGTAGCCGTAGTGAGGAGATCTTATTTGGGCTGCGAATACTATGTGATTTTGAATATTTGGTCAGGGTTTACTTCTATGGAAAAAGTATCCTCATGCCAGATTGTTCTGACAAACCCCTGTACAGAGAGACCTTAGACACTCGAGGATAATGTCTAGTAGGCTTTCAAGTTCTCTCTCGAACAATCTATATGCATTTGTATATGATATTTAAAACTCAAATTCTGTAAGAAAGTAGAGCCACAGAATCTGGTTCCTCCTATAATTACTGGAATGATGGGATATATTTTTCTTTTTTTAGGAAGGAGTCAAAACTTATGAAGGTCGGGA
Source organism: Euprymna scolopes (assembly GCF_053919585.1). NCBI lineage: Eukaryota > Metazoa > Mollusca > Cephalopoda > Sepiida > Sepiolidae > Euprymna > Euprymna scolopes. The sequence continues at coordinate 150,235,663 of NC_136490.1, forward strand.
GGAGGCCACTCAAGAATAAGGGTTAATCAGTATACGGTAGTCAATGGGATAATATCATAGTAATCATTAGGAGTGGAAATTTGATAAATTGGATTACTTAAGGGGACGGCTCATCAAGAACTTGTTTACAATGGATTTGAAGATGACCCTATTGTAGTCAGGTGGAAAGCAAACCAACAGAAGAGAGTTGAACAGGTGATTAATTCTCTGAAAGAAGCTTTATTCATGGAATCCACATTAAGGTTGAGGCACAGATAAAGATTGAGGGAAATTATTGATAGTGGTTTCAGCTAGAAAAATTTTTTGTGAAAGTTAGGTACGGGAGGGGAACCATCTTTTCATGTTGTACATAAGACCTTGGTATTTTGTTATCTTTTCTCAGTTTACTTTTGGTAGTTTTAAAAGATCAAGGGGCTCTGTCCTAACACTTGATTTCATTATGAATTTACATCCGAGGGCTCTTTTAATAATAGATGTTGTTCCCTTTATGGCTGCTTTCTGTATTTCGTGCCAGCTTGGTCTTCCAGGGATTGCTTCCAAGTATTTCTTAAGATTTTTTTCATTAGGCCAGTTTCTCCTATCACAACTGGTATAATGTTGATTTCTGTAAGAGACCATGTCGTTTTTAAATCATCTTTAGTTCCTGCTAGTTTGTTATCTTTTCTGTTCGGCTCTATTAAGGCCATAGTCATTTCGGATGGTGACATAAATAAAGAGCGCAGTTCTTTCAGGCTTGTTTCATATTACAATGTCTGGTTTAATGGCCTTATCTTTTATGTATCTGCCCGCCTGTATATCTTTGTCATGGAGCACTGTGACTATTTTTAAAATTTTGTTTTTACTTCAGTTAGTTTTAAGAGATCAAGGGAGATAACTCCTCCTGGCGCTAACATTTGATTCATTTATGATTTAAATTTATATCCAAGGGCTCTTTTAAGGATAGACGCTGTTCCCTTTATGGCTGCTAACAATTTTGTTACAGTTCAGTCTTTCAGGGATTACTTCCAAGTATTTCTGAAGATTCTTTTTTATTAGGTCAGTTGCTCCTATCACAACCGGTATAATGTGTATTTCTTTAAGAGACCATGTTGTTTTTAGATCATTTTTTAGGTCTTGATATTTTGTTATCTTTTCCGTTCAGCTCTATTAAGGCCATAGCCATTTGGGACAGTGACATCAATAATGAGTGCAGTTCTTTCGGGCTTGTGCATATGACAATGTGTTTTTTTTTAAATTTTATTTGATAATTTTTAAGAGATCAAGGGGTTAATCCCTCTTGGAGCTAACACTTGATTCCATTATGATTTAAATTTATATCCGAGGGCTCTTTTAAGAATAGACACTGTTCCCTTTATGGCTGGTGTGTGTTTGCATATGATATTTAAAACTTGAATTCTATCACAGAGTCTGGTTTCTCTTATAATTACTGGTTTCTTTCATGTTGTACATAAGACCTTGTTATTTTGTTGTCTCTTCTCGATTTTTGTTATTTTTCTCCTCAGTTTGTTCAAGCTGGAGATGGAGCATCCTACTGGATGCCAAACTCCAACTTTTTAAGATTCTGACTGTCCCTTTAAGTGCAATTGTTTGAATCTCTCTTGCACTTGGTTCACCAGGTATATTTGCCAGGTAGTTTTTGCAATTCATTCATGAGACCAGTTGTTCCTATAATAACTGGAATGATGGAGATCTTCCTAAGATTCCAGTTTCTTTTCATGTCTTATACATAAGACCTTGGTATTTCGTTATCTTTTCCCTTTCAGTGTCATTGGGGACACTAACTTACACTAAGGTTGCTTCTCACTTAGTGTGTGTTTGCATATGATATTTAAAACTCGAATTCTGTGAGAAAGCAGATCCACAAACTTTACAAGAATATGGTTTTTCACCAGTATGTGTTCGAATATGCATTTCCAGTGAAAAATTGCGTGAAAATTCCAAGTTGCAAACTTTGCACGAATACGGTTTATCTCCAGTATGAATTCGTTTGTGATTTTTTAAATGTGAATTCTCGACAAATGATGATCCGCACACATTGCAACAAAATGGCCGCTCGCCTGTGTGAATTCGCATGTGACTTTTTAAATTCGAAGTCTGTGAAAATGACGAGCCGCACACATTACAACAATATGGACGCTCACCCGAGTGAATACGCAGGTGTTTTTTCAAACTTGAATCACGCGAAAATGCAGCTTGGCAAATTTGACACGAGTACGGTTTCTCCCCGGTGTGAATACGTATGTGTGTTTTTAGTGTGGAATTCTGGGAAAATGATGATCCACAAATATTGCACGAATAGCGTTTAGCTCCTCCTCCTCCTCCTCCTCCCTCTTTCTCTTCATGTTTTGGCAAAGATGATTGCTGACAAAATGATGTTTCCTTGATAGGCTTCTGCATGTTTTCTACAATAATGCTTAGATATTAATCATTGTGTTTCACACAAAAATAATGTCTTCTTGATTATCTCAAAATATGGATGCAAGTTTTTGTTTTCTTTGATTTGTTGAATCTGGAAATCTGTTTCTATGATACTTTAATCTGCAAATATAAAAAAGATTTTAACAACATCAATACAAAGACTTAAGATTTTCAATATTATTCTTTGAAAACGATCATTAATTTCTAAGCTTTTTAGTAAAATTTTTCTGATATGTAAAAAAATGCACCTTTTTTTCTTTTTTACATGTAAACTTTTTATCTTTTATCAACTCTTTATTTTTATTTTCTGACATTTTGTGTTCTTATTTAAAATTTATTTACATTTGTTTTTTAATATTAATCTTAAAATATAACATTTTTCATGCTTCTTTTTTGTTTTTATTAGTTTTTCAACATTAATACACACAAAAGAATGAACAAAATATGAAACACTCAACATTCTAATTATTTGTCTAAGCTGGTCTGAAAGCTTAACCTACCAAAATGTAACTGTAGTTATTGTTCAGTTTTTAATGAAAAGATTGACGCTTCATATCGATGTTGTAAGTTTATTAAACATTGTAAAAATTGAAAAAGGAAATAATACATTTAACAAAATGACACAAGAATAAATTTCAATATAAATTTAAGAAAGAAATCGAGTGAGTTCTTGAAATAAAAGAGTTGTGTCAAATACTGTGTTGTTTCTCCACAGGAACAGCAATACTAAAAAAAAAAAAACATGGAATTGTTCTTAGCCTTTTCTCTACTTTTACTTTGTGTCCACATCAAATGAAAGAACAGCAACAATTGGCCAAAAAAGGGTGGACTTATTTAAACTAATGAAACTACTATAAAAGCTGTTGTGTTGGTCCAACCGAGTTTTCCATTTCAGGTTAGTCCAACTTGCTTTTTTGGGACGAGAGTCATTCATATCAATTGGAGCTAAGTGAGGATCAGAGCATTAGTGGTGAAAAGATATAAGTTTTGTTTTTAATGCAATAAAATTAACCAGCCATCTTTTGCCCCATTGTAACACATACTCAAAGTCGGAGTAGAGTTACTCAGAGAGATTATGATTGTTGCTGGCCTTTGAAGTGTTGCCATAGATGATAGTATTGCCTGCATATATGTTGACAAATGAATTTAGAATGTGGTTTGGGAGATAACTGATGAAGATAAGGAAGAGAATTGGGCCTAAGATGGATCTTTGAGGCACACCAGCATTGATACTTTAAGCTTCAAACTTCTGCCCATCAATGACTATGTGTATAAACCTATTGGAGAGAAAGGATTTGATGGTTGAGAAAACATTTTTCATATGTTTCATAAATGGAAATTTTGTGGAGTAAACCATTACGCTAAACCCTATCAAATGCCTTTGATATGTCGAGAACTGTTGCTCTAGAGAGGAAATCTTTATTGATAGATTCACTGATCTTCTGTGAAATTACAGTTAGTACGTTAGCTATAGATCTTGCAGGATGGAAATCATATTGCTTGTCACTGAGTAAATTGTTTGTGTTGAGGTGGTTGACAATTTCTCTAGCATGGATTCAAGCAACTTACTCATGACACACAGAAGCCTAATTGGTCTGTACTGAGATGCAGTTGACTGCTCTCCAATATTTTTAAATACTGAGCAGACTAATGAGGTTTTCCTAGGTGCTAGGAAGCATTTCTCCTTTAGGCATCGATTGAACAGCTTTGCTAACCCTGGTTGCAGTTTCTTAAGTACTATGACTGGAATATTGTCAGGATCAGTTACTTTGTTGGTTCTTGATGAGTGTAGCAGCATCACGAACAGATATGTGAATTTTGCTCAGATTACTTTTAGTCTTGGAAGGAAATTTGGGTGCTAGGTGGTTCTGATTGTTGAGTTTGATGCAAAGTTCTTGGCAAAGAGTTTGGATTTGTCAGTAGTTGATGAACTCACCTTAGGCGTGTTGATAATGATCGAGATAGAGGACGTGTACCTGTTCATGACCTTGTTTGCTATTCACCAAAACTCATGGGAACCATGATTGCTCTTGTACTTTGGATGATAGACTAAGCATATGACTCTCACATTTTTTATAATCCTTTTACATTGATTGTTCGCAGTCCTAAACGCGACTTTAGTTTCAAAATATCTATTACTTTTAAAGCAACTGAAGTAGTGATTTCTGTGTGTAATGGAAGCAGCACATTCAGGCGTGTACCAAGGCTTGGGGTTGGAATTTCTTACAGAGTATGTAGCTGTCTATGCCAATGGTTAACCAATCATTTAAGTTGGATACTATAACGGATATATTCTTTTTAAACATGGAATGTAGAGGTTAAACAATAATGTTGATACAACCCAATATGAACTCTAACAGTAGCATCGATAATTACAATTGCCAACACAATTCAAGAGCATCCTGCAAAGTTACTCTCGAATGACTTGCGTGTCATCTTTATATAGTTCTTAGGCAAGTGCATTCTGGTATTTAAAGGTGTGTCTAGTAAAAGCATGTACACACCGTTTTCAGGCACTTTTGTGCATGTCTGTCACAGAGTAAAGTGAAGTTTCTTTGACATGAATTATAACAAAAACTTTAGCATTTGTAGAATTAGTTCAAGTTTATCTTTTACTAGCAGTTCAGCCCGGCTTTGCAGGACCCTATGTTCTGTTAATAACTTTATGTGTATATGTATACATATATTAAAACATTTGACTCATATCAAGGTAACCTACATCCAAAATTTCAAGTGTTTAGACACAAAATTGGCAGAGAAGTTTGGTAGAGTCTGCAATGGTCACCTCTTTCAACTTTGACCTCGTGGCAGCCAAAATTTTACCCAGTCTAAATACCCTTTATGTAAAATTTCAAATGTTTAGACCCAAAATTGGCTGAATAGTTGACTAGAGACCACAAAAGTCAAATCTTTTGAACTTTGTTCCCTTGACAGCCAAATTTTCGTCCAAAACTGATTAAAAAGTTTGCCCTAGGTCTGAATACACTATGTAAAATTTCAAATGTTTAGACCCAAAATTGGCTGAGTAATTTGGTAGCGACCACAGAGGTCAAGTTTTTTTTAACTTTGACCCCAATTTTGACCTCCTTAACATTGTTTTAGGCTCAAATCAAATTTAAAAGTGATCCATGTCCAAGTAACCTACATCAAAAATTTTAAGTGTTGAGACCCAAAATTGGTGGAGGAGTTTGGTAGAGTTTTCAAAGGTCAAATCGTTAAACTTTGACCCCTTGATAGCCAAATTTCTGGCTGAAAACTGATTAAAATATTTTCCCAAATTTCAATACCTTTTATGTCAAATATCGAGTCTGCAGACTGAAAATTGACAGAGTAGTTTGGTAGGGAAATGTACACACACAGGACAGACAGACAATTTCACTTTTATAGATGTATAGATAAGAGAAACAAGATACAATGGAAGAAAAGCCCTGAAGATTTTTACAGCACAAAAAAAAAATTTCCAGATTCTGTAATCTTAATGAAGAACTGATGCTAAAAAAAAGATAATATAAATTCCAACGTTCCATTTGCTTTTCATGTTAAATCAAAGATATGTCATGAACAATCAGTCTGATAGAATTTGGGCCATCTGATATTTGTGACCTTTATCTGTCAGGCTGAAGTACGATTATGTGCAGTGCTGGGAGGTTCATGCTCTCAGGCTCTTTTTGAGAAGGATTAGTTTATTGCTAAGGCACCCTTTCTAGTGAATGCTGATGAGGTTTCTGAGGCAGATTTTGTTAACCAGAATGTTCTTCCTCTGGAATCCCCACCTTCCAGCCACGTGTCACATTTTACCATGGTGGAAGGATAAATATTAAATCAAAAATCATGGTAAATTCTATCAGGTTTACAAGAGAAATTACAAGTGACACTTTTTACAGCCACACTTGGGAAAGGTACCCTGTCGTTTTAAATATAACTGTAACCCATGTAAACAGCATGAAAAACATTATAATAAAAAATCTCTCCTACTTAATTGATTTCTAAGAATGAATGGCCAAGATTTTAAACGCTATCTGGTCTGAAAGTGGGTGATAATGGTACATTAAATTTATATGCAAAAATGATCCTCCATTCCAAAATCAAACTGTTATTTCTTTTTTTTACTTCCAAGTTTTTCTCATTGTTTATATGTAATCGCCTCCAAAAAGTTAAATCTTTTTTCTTTTCAGATGAACTAGCACAGTGCAGAAACAGAATATTATCATGTATTTATTCTAAAATAAAATTCTTATATACTTTCTCATTTAAATTTAATTCAATGTTTTAATTGCTGCTGCCACATTGGATATAAATATACAGATTTTTTTTAACAAAAAAAAAATTAAAATAAAATAAACATTTTTTTATGTATTTTTTTTTTAAGAAAAGTAACAAAATTTTTTGAATTTAAAACAAAACAAAAAAAAATAAAGATCTTAAAATATACTAGTTGATAATAATATTGAGAATAAAAACCGTCCAAGACAAATAAAACTTTCAAGGTGTTAATAATTAAATTTAAGGAGAATAGAAAGTGAACGTTCGCTTTCAGCAGCTTTATAACTCACTTTCTTTTGTCTTTCAGTCCTCACATTCCATACATGATGTTTCTGACAGAGGAGAAAGAATTGCTGTTTTTTGGGGTCAGAATGTATATATCTAACACTTATCATTGGCCATTGTTGGCTTATCATAGTTTTTTTTTTTATCTTGAAGTGGTACATTTTTTTTTCTTTAACTTCTTACATCAAGTGGCTTGATGCCTTGTCTGGAACAGTTCTCATAAAAAATACAAAACTTTTATTTCAGGACCCAAAATACGATTCCAGATCAGCAATCAATTCTACTGAGAATTTTGTTAAAAACAAAATGATCAAAATAGTTGAGCTATTCTAATGGTAGCTAAGCCACGAGAAAAGAAAACATGGAGTGATTTATCAAGTAGATAAGAGTGGAAAATAGTACCTCAGATGCCCACCACTTTCATTATATATGCCTAAGAGGGCGCACGTCTCTTAATCATTACAAACGGCTCCTTTTTCTATTTGACTCTTTAAAAAATGATTACAGTTATTCAAACTTTTTTTTAAATAATGACCATCTTGTTATGAATACATTATGTAATTTATCTTTTTGTACTTGTGAAGAATGGGTAGTGAGAGGACTTCTGTTCTTATGCAGCCAGTGCTGAACAATGATGTGCAGAATGGAAGGGTGACATATTCAAACTACCCCCTTTCTCATAATATGTCTCAGTACTGGAACTTTTATTATATTAAATGAAAGACATTTTTAAATATTTGTTTATTAAAATTTATCTAGCAGGGTTTTAATTTTACTTTTTAATATTTGTTCAACAATACAAAAACAAAGGTGCTTGTGCAGAATAGTGGCTTTTGCGACAAATGCATTTCAGATGAAAAGATAGGTCATGTCGAAATTAGTATAAATTCCAAAAATTATAAAAAAGGATCCAGTGAGGATGCACTAGATTTCTACAATAACGGCCCAACATTTTGTATTTTGAAATGGCAGATTTTAATTAAAAGTAAGGGAGATAAGTCAGTTTGTCATACTGAATTGACTGCGCAACTCTTCCACATTAAAACATAGGATAAAACTTGATAATTTGATTATTTTACTTATAATTATTTTTCTACTGGACTTTTTTTTGTTCATTTTTTAAATTTATACTAATTTAGACATGGCACGTAAGTACGTAATAATGTTTTCACCTGAAATGCATTTGTTTCAAAAACGTCTTAAAGTCCATTTTACAGTTTGCTATGCTATTTCTAGTATGAGAACGTTTTTGTATGGCAATGCACACTAGTTTACTTAATCATGATACTAAAGATTCTTCACAGAATTCCAGTGTTGCTTGCAAACACGGTTCTCAATAATTATCTTACAGTAGTAGCTTTTCTATTTCTCACCTTTATTATTTTGGGCCAACCTGAGAAAGAATCTACTAAGATAAAAAATAAATCAATGTCTCCATGGCACCCTCTCTTTGGTCCACATATTTAGTTTGGTTTGTTTAAATGTTCTGATTTCCTTACATTTGGTGCATCTTCTTCTGTGTTCTGCAACATCTTTACAATACCCCAGTTACCAAGCCTGTAATCTTCTGTGTTAAAGAAACTCCACAATGGATATCATTGTGCACGCTTTTAATTATGTCCTGCTTTAAAATTTGTGGTAATGCTGTGGTTAAATACGTTGGTATTATGAAAATACAATGCACATCTGACAGAACTCACGTCTGCCAAAGAGAGATCGTTGAATTGACAGAACACCGTCAAATTAAATGAACATGATTCTGAGCAACATCGTTGAATTGATAGAACATGATCCTAAGCATGAACGTAGCTACACGCAACCAGAGCAATCCTCCTCAACTGACGCCGAATAACCTATTGGCCTGTTTTCTATAGCCGTCAGGCGAAATCCAACCATCACTGTGGGCAGGATAGATCTAACCCATTGGCAGACTCCCGATCTGCAACTGAAAGGTCTCGAGTTCGCTCTTCATTGCTGGTTTGTATTAATTTTTTTTTAATTACATTTTAGACTACAGGTACAATGTGTTTGCATTATTTATATAATGCTGCTTTCTACCGTTAAATTAGGTTAGACTTCCTTAAGATATCTTCATTTCTCTCCATTATAGTACAAGTACTTCACACATTTTTTTCTTGTGCGTTCAAGTAATTTTGTTTAGTATTGGGGATTGTTGGGTTTCTATACCAAATGTTTAGCCAAATTGCATGTCTCTATCCAATGTATAATTCTATCTTTTGAATTTTTATATTCTTCATTTTTACTCTGAAATCTTAATTTGAATAATGCATCTATATTTGTTTTGCTTAACATACATGATGTTAAAATCAAACGTCATGATGATTGATGATGTTATTCTGGGTAACTCCTTTCTCAGATTGATTAAAAATTTGAGGGGCTTGTGGTTTAATTTTATGAGGTACTATTTGCCTAACAAACACATTCTGTGCCATTTCCATACTCCAAACTGTGGCTAATGCTTCCTTTTCTATGCTAGAAAAATTGCATTCTGCCGATGAGGACTTACATGACAACTACATGATTGGAAGTCTTTTTATGGCACCTGCTATCATACACTTGCACATATTGTTAAAGTATTCTCTTTCTTGGGGTCGAAAATTTTTATTACAAGTTTCATTGTCAAGGCTCTTTTTTTAATTCTTCGAAAACATTCTTTTGTTTCTGTGTCCATTTAAATTTTATGTTTTTTTTTTGTTTTGTTTTTTAAGTGGTTCAATTAGTTCACTATATCTGGGAAGATATCTACTGGAGAAATCAATTAATCCCAGGAAAGATTCTTATTTTTTCTTATTCGTATTTTTGAAATTTTGTTGGGTAGTTTTTCGTCAGGACACATTCTGTCTCTAGATATTCGATAACTTACATAAGATATTTTTTCACAGTCTAATTTACATTTGTCTCTAAATTGATCAAGTAGTTTTTTAAAGAAAATTAAATTTTATGACGAATCATGACGTTATCTTTTTATCCACCATGTTTAATAAATAAGGAGGGGGACAACTTAATTTGAATGGTCAAGATCGATATCAGCATTGTAATGGCTAGAATTTCCTATTAAAATCTCTAAAAGGTAAAAAAAACTACTTGATAAATTTAAATAATTTTTGGAATCTGACATGTTTGTTCTGTGGCGTTTATGTACATCATAAAGATTTTCCTGTAATCTTTTTTTTTTTCATCGATTTAATTCTAAATAAGAACCAAATATTTAACAGTACATTCAGTTTTAGTATTTTTGTATTCAATTTATTATTATTATTATTAAAATTGCTGACATGTCATTGTTTGATGGATTAATAGTAACAAATATTCTTATTTTATTAAAATTCATTGTTCGGTTAATTGATATGGTATCAGAATTGCTGTAGGAATTTTTGACACTCCTAACACGAAACTGAATAAAATATCAAAAACTCGTAATTTCTCTTTTAAAAGTGGGTTGTTTATTTTGTTTATGGATTATACTTCCAAAATAAACCATTAAAGTTGTATAAAAAGTAAAAGAAATATTTTTTTTATTTAAAAAAAAAAATAGTAATGAAATTAATTGAATTTTACGAGTTCAGTATTTTTCAATGTTTTAACCTTTAAAAATCTATCAAAATTTTTCTATTGATTCTATTTTTACGATATTTTCAGGGTCAATGTGAAATTTTATGCTCTTTCTAATAAACTGAATATAATATTTTAGACAAACGTTTTTTTTAAATTCACCCCCCCCATTTTGAAATATCTATTAAAAAGTAAATAATTTACTCACCAAAGTTTTATGTATCACAAATTGAAGATAAATCAATAAATAATATATTCAAATTCAAAACAAAAAAAAAAGTGTTTTTTTTAGAAATTTACCAATAAAGTCCGAAGTTTAAACCCTTTTTTTAAAAAAAAAAACACGTTGTTTGTTTGTTTTGTTGTTTTTTTTTTAAATAAAACCTTGGCCTTTGCTCCTTTAATTGAAAAATAAAAAAATTAGGGTTTGAATTACATTTTTCGAGTAGTTATAAGCTTGGAAAGACAGGGAGTCGAATTATTCAATATTTTTCACAAAGTTTCTGACACACCTACTTAATTGATTAATTGTAATATTCATTTTTAAAAAATTAAAATTGCCGCTGAATAAACTAAACAACTACCGTCTAATAAGTTCCTATTTACAATGCCTCCTCACGGGACAAAGTTAGACACCTCGGTCATTTTTTAACGTGGAGAAAAGACACAAAAATAAGAATAGTCTCAGTCATGAAGGACTTCATTTTTTCTGACCTGCCCCAGCGTAATATAACCCCCCAACCACCCCATGTTAAGAACGGCTTTCAGAATAACTCCCCTCCCCAACCTCTCTGTGTTAAGAACGGCTTTCGAGGTGAGGGTGTTTATTCTGAAAACTGTTTTTAACATGGGGAGGTTGCGGTGTTTTATAATACACTGACACACGTCGTAAAAATTTACCAGGATTTCTTCTCCACCGAGAGAGAACAATAAATTGAAGTGCAGCATCTGAAGAACAGATACTACTGTTACAAGATGATATCTTGCCGTGATTGCGAGAGACGGAAGTTGTTGTCGTCTCAAGTGCGGAGAGGAAAGGGATTTTCTTTGATCATCTGCGCAGTTTTTTCGAGGATTTCCGGGAAAGGAAATGGCAGAAGAAAAGAACAAGGGGCAACACGTGGATGACCGAAAGGGCGCTGCGAGATTACTACTACCAAACAAACAGCCGTTAATTAAGTGTCTCGTGATTACCCCATATTTACCGTACTACGTATCATCTTCACGACGTTACGACCAGACGAGCCACTCCTATACCCGACATTATCAACAACGACATCCTTAACGGATGAGCCGTCACCAGACCCTGCTCTCACCGCTAGCTGACTATTAACGGATGCCAACAGTATTTCATGTGTTGCGGTAATAAACACTTATATTAATCTTCTTAACTTCTTGTGGTAAATAAATATATATATATATATATATATATATTAATTTACTTAATTTCGTCTTATGTTTTGCAACCATACGCATATTCGCCCGTAACACACGAATATAACACTGGTGTCACGCGTGCAGCAAAACAAAAATGGACTATTCCAACCTTTCTCGGCCAGAGATCTTGGAGCTAATTATGCAACAAAAAGAAGCAATTCTCCAAACAAAAATCAACATGGAACCCCCTGACAACCCACGAACACACTTAATCATTGATGAACTGCAAGCAGACTTACAGAAACTTTTAGATGCTCTGCAGACTACTGCACCTGACTGATCACACACGTCGTCACAAAACACCATTCACAACGAACTTTTGTTACGACAACAGTCACTTCGGGATGCCACAAAATCCATGCAGATTTTTTAACCCGGTAACGACGTAAACCGTTTTATTACCGACCATAACAAGGCTTACACCATAAATGTTAAGCCGGAGTTAAGGGAATATCCTGCGTTGGAGAAAGAGTTTTTAAAGCTGGCAAAACAGCTGCTTAACGAAGGCATTTTCCAGCAGATGGAAGACTCGAGACAGCCCACATCCTCGTTCGAGGAACTAAAAGCTTACCTTATCTCCACCCACGGTAGCCAAATGACCAATTTTCAATCTCTGAGCAGGGCGTGGGACCTCCAGCGCAACGAGGGAGAAAAGCTCACTGACTTTGCAGGCCGACTGTAAAACACAATCCGAGAGGCTACAGTCCACATCAGGGCTAAATTCAGGTCGGACAACCGAGATGCTGAGATGTCGGCCGAAACAGCCTTTTCTTTAATGGGGGCCATGCTCATGAGCGAAAAGATCAAGACATGGGCACCCAACATCTATCCACACCTCGTCAAAACCATGGATAGACATTACACTGCGGGCGGTATAGCCAGCGACGCACAACACTATCTCGATCGTGGCATCAAAACTGACATTGTCACTGCTGAGGAAACCAATGCGTTATTGGCCAGCCACCGTACAGATTCCGACAAACAGTATAGCCGCAAAAGTAACGACATATTGGCCGGCGTAAAGCTACAGTTACTCGAGTTGAACAAGCAAATGTGCCGAATGGACACAACCATGCATGGGCACAACCCATCCATTGGCAATGGGAACGATCGGACCGGCCCCTCCTCCTACATGAAGCACAACCGGGCCAAAAAAGGCACTGGCCACCCCGGCCAACAGGCAGTATGCAGAAACTTTTTACAAGGTCGTGCATGCTTCATGGGCAACAGGTGTCCATTTTTTCACCCTCCCCGTGCTCAAGCTCACATAGCAACTACGGACACCGATTTACCTGGAACAGATAGTGACCAGAACAACTGTGAACATGCAACGTTCTTCAACGAACTGGATTGGGACCGAGCGAAATGGGATGACTCGCTCCCGGGTCCTCGGTTCCACTAAGCGTCATCACACATTTAACTTCCAAATCCGACCTGATCTCCCATCCCCCCTTGCCCAGATTAACCTCCGCAGCAATGGCATTATGTTTTCCAATATGGGCATGTTGGATTCCGGATGCACAACTTGTATCATCCCCATTTCTCGCTTACCTGAAGATGCGAGAAAACACATTTCCAGATCCAACATACGAATCAGGGGAATCGGAGGGAACATCTCTATTTTGGGCAAGCTGGCCTGCGACATTACCTTGGGCGACGGTACTTCCCCCGCCTTCTGCGACATCCATGCATTGATCACAACAGCAGACATTCCCATCCTAATTGGTCAGAACATACTTGGCCACCACACGCTGTCATCTTACACTATCAATAACCAGAAGGCTACCGTCGAGCTGACACGTATGCTCCCTTCTGGCAAGATATCACATACCGTTGACTCCACATTCAACAAGATTGGCGAAGGTAACAGGTAATTCTCGACACTCGACCTCCGCAATGGCTATTGGCAAATTGTTATCGACGAACGTGACCGCCATAAAACGGCCTTTACTTGGAAAGGACGTTGTTTCCAATACACCCGTCTAGCCTTCGGTTTAACATCCGCGGGTCAAATCTTTTCCCGATGCATAGCCGATGCTCTAGACACGGTGGCTTCACGCGCAAATATATCATCATATATTGACGATAATCTTGTACATGCCAAAACCTTTGGGGAATATATAACCGCGCTGGAACAATTATTCATCACTCTTCGCAAGTTTGGATTAAAACTAAACCCGGAAAAATGCATTTTCCTTGCATCCGAAGCAAAATTCCTCAGCCGCATTGTGAATAGCGATGGGTTCAAGGCTGATCCCAAATATGTACGCGCCATTATAGACATGAAACCCCCAACAACGAGAAAGGAATTACAAAGTCTTATTGGACGCCTCGTATGGATTCGACAATTCATCGAGACACGCTTATATGAGAGCATCCGAACGGATATGTTCTCCACTCTGATGGCCCCCATAAACGAACTAAACAAGCCTGGATGGACATTCGTCTGGACCAAAAGTGCCAACAAAGCCTTCGAAAAAATTAAGAAACGCCTTGCTTCACCACCAATCATCTCATTCCCCGACTTCTCTGGACTCTTTACCCTCACTACTGACGCCAGCGACATCGCCTGCGGTGCTATACTCATGCAAGAGGATGAAAACGGCCGGAAGAAGATCATAGCAGTGGCCTCACACGCATTCAATACGACAGAGCGCAACTGGTCAACAACCGAGCGCGAGGTTTATGCTATAAAATGGGCTATCACCAAATTTGATTACTTTCTGCGTAGTCGTCCATTTGCTGTCCTCACAGATCACCGATCTCTTACATACTTGGACCAACGTGTATTTAATAATACGAAGATACGTCGATGGCAGGAGGAAATCTCATGCTACAAATTCGTTTTGGAGTATGTGGAAGGTGAGTCGAATGTCTGGGACGACATGCTCAGTTGGAGGTATGGCCACAACAAGGACAAATTACCGGCAGACTCAACACCTGCAGGGAAGGTCTTCAAACTCCAAGACTCCAGTCTAAACATCTACATCCCATCCTGGTGCCTTGACGAAATCAAGAGCCCACAACTACTCCCTAAGACACATACACCTCGGAACATCAAGCATCATAAGTAGGTCGTCGATGCATTCTTCGCTTTTCATACCACATCAACCATCCCGGTTGTAGAGATAGCTGAACACATGGGTATTGCAGCAGAACAAAACTCTGATGACACACTTTCAAAAATCATCAAAGCCCTTCAGTCGACAACCTCCAGACTGGACGTTACCCTACTCGACCCCAAAGACCATCGCACTGTGCTGTACAACAAGCACATGCATCAATTCTACTTGGAACCTGGTACTTCTGTACTGATGATCAGGGACGCTACGAGCACACCAAAATTGGTAGTACCCTACAAGCTCCGCGCAAAATATCTCCATCAGGCCCATGACTGTATCAACCACTCTGGGATTACCCGCATGCAGGAACACCTAGTCAGCTACTGGAGTAAATTAAAAGATTGCGATATCAAGGCATACGTCCAGTCATGCCAGACCTGTGCTAAACGCAAGGGGAACTATGGCATGCACCAAAACTGGCCCACGGGCCACTGCAGGAAAGGAGGAAAACCATTCGAAGTTGTCTACATAGATTTTGCCTCAATGCCTCTCTCAAAGGGCAAACGGTACATAGTAACTATTCTAGACAGCTTCAGCCGTCACCTCATGGCCATACCATGCACCAGAGACTGTGCAATCGACGCAGCTCGAGGGCTCTATCAGTTCTTTCTTCGTCACTGCGAGATTCCCCGCATCGTCTCCTCCGACTGAGGAACTCACTTCACTGGTGAGGTCTACAAGGATTTCTGCGAACTAACCTCGATCACCCGGGAACTTCACTGCCCATGGCGACCGCAGAGCTCAGGGAACATCGAGAGGCAACATCGGACTTTAAAGAATGCTCTCTACATGATCTGCGAGGATAGAAATTGTGAATGGATGGACGTCCTCGAATCTGTAGTATCCTTAATGAATGCCACAGCCAACACTGCCACTGGCGCATCCCCGCACTATGTTATCACAGGCCGCCAACCACACATCGGTCTACCAAAGATCTCCCACCAAGACATTGTTAATAACAACCCAGGTGCTTATGGTATGCAGATAAACGCTTTACTCCGACAGGTGCACCAACGGGTTGCCCTGGCAAACAAAGAGGCTGACCAAAAAATGGAAGCCAAACTAAACCGAGGCACCTTTAAGAACCCTATACGGGTTGGCGACAGAGTGCTACTCCACCGACCAAAATCCACAATAGCCCACTCGTCACACCTGCCCTGGATAGGTGATTTTGTAGTCACCAAAACGAATGGGTTGGTGATCCAAGTAAAAAATGAAAACGGCGGAACAGATTGGGTTCACCGCGGACACATCCGCCGGCTCGTACCACGACCAAATAACTTACAACACAGGGGTCTACCACTTCCACCTCCACTTCCATCCACTCCGAGTCAAATTCCTGATCACCCATTGACTCGTCTCCCGACACTTTCGTCAGGGGAACATCACAGCACAAATGACTGCAGTTCCGGAGGTGGTGCTGAAAGCCAAAATCTAACGAAGCGATCAACATGCGGACAGCTCCCAGCACGCTTCCGAGACTTCGTTATGTGCCACCAAAAAAAGTAAAAAACATGCACACACAGGTGGGCGACGACAACATGGCAACAGTCTCGAATCATGGTAAGATCTAAGGGGGCTGTTACAAGATGAGATCTTGCCGTGATTGCGAGAGACGGAAGTTGTTGTCGTCTCAAGTGCGGAGAGGAAAGGGATTTTCTTTGATCATCTGCGGGGCAGTTTTTTCGAGGACTTCTGGGAAAGGAAGTGGCAGAAGAAAAGAACAAGGGGCAACACGTGGATGACCGAAAGGGCGCTGCGAGATTACTACTACCAAACAAACGGCCGTTAATTAAGTGTCTCGTGATTACCCCATATTTACCGTACTACGTATCATCTTCACGACGTTACGACCAGACGAGCCACTCCTATACCCGACATTATCAACAACGACATCCTTAACGGATGAGCCGTCACCAGACCCTGCCTTGCTCTCGCCGCTAGCTGACTATTAACGGATGCCAACAGTATTTCATGTGTTGGTTGCGGTAATAAACACCTCTTCTTAACTTCTTGTGGTAAATAAATAAATATATATGTATATATATATATATATATATATATATTAATTTACTTAATTTCGTCTTATGTTTTGCAACCATACGCATATTCGCCCGTAACACACGAATATAACACTACCCTTTGATCCCGGTTGTGTACGTTTTCAGCGTTTCTAAGTTGTCACTTGGGTTTATCTCTTCAATCTGTGTTTATTTCACTTAGTCTAATAGAGTTATGTCCCTTGCATTGAATACCCTTCTGACACGAGAGTCGAAGCTAAAAAGAAAAAAATTATAAAAAGATATTAAAGATAAAAGATATTACAAATTAATTGGCATTTTTTTAGATTAATTAATTAAATGCTTTAACATTGTTTCCGCATATTACTTTAAAAATTCGAATTTTACTAAAAAAATCACTTTACAATGAAAACTAGCTACATCGTTAGTTTCGTAATCGTCAATTGATAAACAAAACAAAACAGAAAAAGACAAACATTTTCTTTTACATTTATTCCTTTTAAAAATAACTTATTAATTTTTCAGTTTTAATGAAAAAATAAATAAAATGGAGTTATGTCCCTTAGATTCCCATCATATAGAACCGTGCCCCTCAAATAGGCAGTCGGGCGTGAACTGATTTTTTTTTCGTTGTACGTTGCTCTCAAAACCATTCGCTTTTACAGCTTTTACTAATGCAAAAAAAAAAAAAAAAAAAAAAAAAATGAAAAAGACCCCAAAGGAAATTCAATATGAAAAGTAGACATTTAATTTCTTTCCCCTATTTGATCGAATTCTACCCCCCTCCACACCCTGATTGGCAAATAAAATTCTTAAAGTAATCGTATTTTCCTTTGAATGGTTTTTAGTTTGTTTTTTTAAGAAGCCTTTACTATTGTAATGGGTCTCAAGCACGTATATGGGAATACTAATGAGAGTTTGTATTTAAAGAGAAAGAAACAAAAATATTTACTTACTAACATCTCATTTCGCACAAACGCAAGATGTTTAGCGCATGCGTAACCAAGAAAAACTTAAAAACGGATCAAGGGGGATAACTTTTATAAAGTTAAAAAACCAAAACGTTTTACTCAGTTTAGAAAGAATTATTGGTACTTGTTTAATTTAATCAAGACGTTAAAAATTAAAATATCAAATAACAAAAAAAGAAAAGAAAAAATGATATTGTACGTACTTGTTATGGAATTAAGTTCTCATAAAAAATCACTTCATTTGATCAAGTAGTTTTTTTTTACAGAGGAAAATCAAATTTTAATTGCCAATAATCTTTCTACAGACTTGGATTACACACATTTTGGATTTTTAATTTGGATCTATTTATCAACATTATAAATCCGACTTCTTGTTATGAAAACATTGACTTTTATGATCATTGGAAATACCTAGCCACTCCATATCATTTTATTTGGAGTTTTAATCTTTAATTTACTTTTTTTAATTTTTCAGTTTTAGTGTAAAGAGTTCATAAAATGGAGAAAAAAAAATTCTCCATTTTATCAACTCTTTACACTAAATTTTTTTTACATATATTACTAGTTTTTATATAATACAGTTTAAATTCATGCCAGTACCAGCAAATTAATAGCTTCACTATAATATTCATTTGCTAATATCTTTCTTCTGGTGAGAAGAAGCATTTCTTTAAAACTCCGCAAATTAATCCAGCTCACGTCTGTGTTCTTTCACTTAGAGTTGTTGGCAGCTTAAGAGATCCCTCAGGGTGTTTGAAATCTAACGTTGCCATGTACACTGTACAATCTACATATGCATTGGTAGCCGACACAACTAGATAGTTGTCAGGAGACAACTTTTAGGGGTTCTTTTCCACGTTGACGGTATCGCATGTACCCAGAACACAACTAAGTGATACCAACAACTTGTGTTGTTTTTACTGGAGTGTGACACTAAAGCTACGATTGGCACTGTGATCAGGATTCAAACATGGGTTACCACGGCCACAAGATGGGGTCTTAACCTCTAGATGCTCGTGGGCTACAAATGGTGCCGTGGCAAAGGGTCGACCCTTACTTGCAAAAGAATTGGAGAAAAAAGTAGAAAAATAAAAGACACATAAAAATAAAAATAAAAAAAGAAAGACAAAAAGAGAAAAGAGAATGTGAAGAAACAAAAAAATAACACGGAAAGAAGATAAAAGAATGCAAGATGGAGTGGATTTCTCTTCTTTTTAATGCTGCGCAAAAACCTATACTTTGTTACTTAAAATGTTTAGAATTGTAATTTTTCATTTACCTATTTATGGATTTTTGAATTTGCTAATCATGAATAAGTCTTGAGAAAACAAAGTACACTGAAAGAGAGAGAGATAGAGAGAGAGAGAGAGAGAGAGAGAGAGGAGGGAAAGAGAAAGAAAAAAAGATGATCATGGGTGGTGTTAGTAGTAGTGGTGTCTTGGCGTGTGCCCATTTGTTTACAAACATGCCTGTCAGCAGACAGACATATAGATTATACACCCCGATCACACTTATATCATGTGTGATAAAAATAGTGACAACTTTTCTTGTTTATCTCGATAACAAATAAAAGCACACAAACTTCATTTTTTTTGCATATTCAACAAAAACAACTGACTTTAATTTTGAATCAGGATTAATATATACAGTCAATAAATATCCCAGATGTATTTGACTGTAAGAAATCCCAACAGGAATTAATTCTAGTCATTTGTATATTTAATGAGCTCATTCCAGAAACCTGCTGTTTGCATATTAATAAAGCCAGCAACTCTGCAGGGAGTTCCAAGAGACTCTCAAATCCTTACTTAGACATGCTCTTGTCAAGTCACCGAGCCTTGCAGCCAAGGAACCTAGTAGTAGCAGCAACAGCAGCAGCAGTGACCCAAACAGTCCTTTTCAGGACTAACTACTAAACTATGCATGTGATTCAAACCGTCCTTTTAATAAGACAAACTACCTTAATGCGATACACGCTTCACTCTTTACTGCTGCCTTCCTTCTGAGACTTCCTTCTCATTCTGCTACTCGTTCCCACTCCTGCTTCAACTCCTCCTTCCTACAGCACCAGATCTAGCGATTCCAGTTACCAGCTCCAGAGTCCATTGACGTCCTCCTTCTTGCTCCAGTGCCCGCTGAAGTCCAACTCCCTATTACAATGCCCACTGACGTCTAGCTACTAGCTTCGATGCCCGTCGATATCCATGCATTACTCCAGTGCCCGTAGATGTCAAGCTCTTTGTTCCAGTGTCCACTGACGTCCAGTTACCAGTTTTAATGCCCGTCGATGCCCAGATACCTGATCCAGTACCCCATCGACGTCTGGCTATCTGTTCCAGCATCAGATCCTGTCTACACGACCTAAACTAATTTTGGGCGCGTCATACTACAATAGGGATGACCAGACTTCAATCCCGTGAAGCACTCGTTCTCACTCCAAAACGATTCAAACACACGATGTCTATCGTCTTAACAGTTTATCGATGTTTGTCATGCCTTTTCTATTGCCGTTACCTATTTGCCTTGTGTCTACTTTTTTAGTTGTACGATCGATTGGCACCCCATCTATTGACCTGCTGCAACAGTGGGATAGAGGAAAAAGACAACACTGGACTGTTAAGGTAAATTCAGGTCAGACAACGTTATACCAACGTGATCCTTTGAAGGCATGTTTCTGGAGTTTGGAAAGGTGGGAGTGTCTGACAATGAAGGGAGAGAGATAGAAAGAGAGAGAGAGAGGGGGAAAAAGAGAGAGATGGCTGAGAATGGCTGCAGTAGAAGCTGGCGGGTAAGAGTCATGTCACATCTATGTAGATAAACTAGAAAAATTTCAGATTTTATTTTGATTAAAAGTCGATTACACTTTTATCCTGAAAATTTTAAATTGATAGATGTAGATAATATTAGGTTTAGAAAAAGTAAAAAGGAGGAAAAAGAAAACATGTAGGGTTTTTTGGATTTTACTGTTTTATGTTTAATGATAAAATCCATTGAGATAAAACGGCTTACCGTTTCATATTCATTATTTATTTTTGATGATTTTTTTTCTTCTCTTTTCCTTTTTTGAGTGATGGCTATCGGATTTTCACCCATAGTTCATATCCATGTAGGATCGATTTTATCCCACGTGCGCTGAGTATAATATACTTTTGTGAGGTGATCACCAACAGGTGAATATGAGAGTGTGAACAAAGTGCAACATCACTGTATGGGGAGCCCACCGGAATGTTAGGTTCTTCAAACGCTTATAGGAGAACAGAACAAGTGCCATATAATTACTGCAAGGGAATGTATGGTTAGACTAACAATTTCTTGGGCTAATTTGACACTCTGCTATCAAAACTTCCAACTCAACTCTTTTGAAGCACACACACATTCTAACCAAGTAAGTTACGATTTTCCCTACAGAATATAAGCATAGGAGGGAAACTGGGAGAAAAAATCTCAATATTCCTTCACTATAAAATAATTAATTGATAATCGAAGCATGGAATAAAAAAAAATTAAAAAAAAAACGTCTTTTAAAACAAAATAACAAAATTTTATTTGTCCGAGTTGGAAAAAAAGGAATAGAAAGTTTTTAGGTGTGTCATTCAAGCAGCAGTGCTTTGGGTGAGTAGGTCAGCCAGCAGTTATCTTTAGTGAGAGGAGGAGGTCTTATTATTTTGACTCACATTATTTTTTTGTGTTGTTTAAAAATAAAAATTGCAAAGATATTGTATTTTTATGTAAAAATGTCGTTTGTTGTTGTTAAGAGATACTGCTTCATGTTTGGTCTGAGTAAAATTGTATAAGAACGTTGTTTTTATTGTTTGTTAAAAATGGCAGAATGCCTGACAAGTTCAGGGATTTGATAAAGTTGTTTTGGTAGAAGGTAAAATAATACCTTTGAATTTTCTTTCTTGGGGAGGAGAGAGAAAAAATGGTGAAATGTATGAGGTCCTCTTGGTACAAGGTGAAAACGTTCCTCCTAACTTTTTTTTTAGGTGGAAGGAAGAAAGTAAAATGGCAAAATGCCTGTTTATATGAGATTTGAAAGTTATTTTCGTAGAAGATTTATTAAAAGTTCTTCTGCAAGAAGTGAATAAACTTCCTTCTTTCTACCTCAATGAAGGGCGTGGTTGATTTCCTCTCGCTGGTATAATAAGCATGTACCAGTAGCCAGGATCTCGTCTAAAAATGGAGTTGTTTTGTTGCATGTTTTAAGGGTACTCAAGTATCCTTTGGCTGACCCCTTGTACCTTTGTGATTCAGGTTCAACTCATGTCACTGTTGTTTCGTAACTTATGTAATATGAATTTTTATAACTTATGTAATGTGAATGTATGAATTTGTTTATAACTTATGTAATGTGAATGTATGAATTTGTTTATAACTTATGTAATGCGAACTTATGGATTGTGTATCATTTATGTAATACTAGTGGGGGTATCCGACGTTGCCCGGGCATGGTGAGGTGTGTGTGTGGGGGGGGAAGGATTAAATCAAAACAAAATGGTAAATAAAGAATAAGCAAACGATGTTAAATATTATAATACAAAAAAACAGCGAACGTGATGCAAAATAAAGAATAAGCAAACGATGCCAAAACTTTTTTTAAAAATCGGATAAACAAAAAAACAAAAACAAAAAACAAAAACAAAAAAACGAAAACAAAAAACAGCGAACGTGATGTAAAAATAAAAAAATAAAAAAAAACGAACGAAAAAGTGGCATAAATAACCCTGTTTCAATATTAAAACTTTAAAAATCGAAAAAGAAAATATATCTGACATCTCAGCTCAAACGTGCAATCTTAAGATAATGATGCTGCTACTATACCAACTGACCTATGATCACATCAGCGAAATTGGGTTGTTTTTTTTAATATTTAAACTAATTCAGGAAAGGACGTTTATTTGCGCATGAGTGTATGGCTAAATTGTCATAAAGGAACGATTTTTTGCTACCCCTCCCTGTAGAAAAGTGCCCAGTTGAGGGTGAAGAAATTAATATTTTTAGCCAATTTTTCAATATTTGTCGTCGAGTTTCAAAATGATACCGATCTCATGAAAATCCGTCGCCTTTGTCGAAAGTTTTTGTGAGATATACATACATACATACATGCATACATACATACATACATACATACATACATTTAAACAGATTTTTGCCCTTTATCAGAGAGGTGGTAGCACTCTCTATATAGGGATGGCCCGTACACGCCTATATATGCCTACAAAACAAAACTATCCAAATCTCAACTAAAATCAACTTATAAGTTTCAAAAAGCACATATTCTTACAGAGAAGGGTCTTACGAATCCAGCGAGTGTCAGAACGTCGGTTAAAATGTCAAAAGAGAGCAAAAAAAAAAAAAGGGTACAAAAATGGCCAATTGTTCTTCTTTCTTCTTTCTTCTTCTGCTTTCTTCTTTCTTTTGAGACGATGTATCTCGGTGTACGAACGGTCTCTGACAACAGTTCAAGCATCAATCGACTGTTCTTTACATGGAGAAGTGCAGTGACCCATCGCTTTTTAGCTAACTCCATAATTAAATAAGATTACGTGTAATAACAAGTTTTAAACACTATATACCCAATGTAGATAGACCACGTCGAACACGAAACTTCTCTCAAAAGGGACAGCTCCAAATAATACACCGGATGCTCACAGACGTTCCAGTTTGCCAGTGGCCTATATTTCTTGGACGCTGAATATTTGAGGTGAACGTTAAGGTTTTTTCTTTAAACAGTAACCCACCAGCGTTAATGAAACCATGAAATCTTTATCTCAGTTGATCAAAATTGTTATAAGAGTAACCTATCAGCAAGTACGACGTCAAAAAACAATGTTATAAAAACAAATAATTCTTCAGATTTTGGACTGTAAAATATGTACAAAATGTCAATGCTGTGACCAGGATTCGAACCTAGGTTAGTACGGCCACAACGTGGGGTCCTAACCTCTAGACGATCACGGCTAACACTGACGTCTGTCGCTCTTGGCGGAAAGACACATGACTACTGTCAAACTATTGAAAAATAAGGAGGAAACTTGAAATTCTCACGCATGCGCAAAAATACACTATAGCAACCATTGTTAAATGCAGCTGAATCTCTTCGCTCGCTAAGAAAAGTAGATCAGACCAGTTCTTCTAAGAACTCACCAAACGCCAAAGGAAATAAGTTAAATTAACCGCAAAAGAAACTGCAAGAAAGTCATCTTCTAAGAACTCACTGGAAGCTGACCAAAAAGAATCAAAATCTAAGCCCTAGCCACAAAAATAACTAGATATTGTGGCTACTATACACAATCTACTAATAAAAACAAGTAAGTTTTCTAAAATAAACTACAATAAATTAACCAAGTAACCTCACACTGTCACTGATTAGGACTGCATATAAAGATAACAACTATTGGTGTATATACCGTTCCACACTTTAACTATTGGTGACGGGGCAGTATCTCAATTCTACGAGAGTTGTCTTGCTATAAGATAAGTGATATTATAGTAAGATACACATAAGTGTTATATGTTTACATTTAATAAAAAATGCCAAATTCAGCACGTAGTTAAAAAGCTCAGAGAAATATAGACTATGAAAAAAACAAAGTCAAGGTATTATCTGAGCAAAAAGAATACTATCAGAAAAATGCTGAAATAATAAAAATTAAATATCATACAAATCCTGAGGCAAAGAAGGCTGCCTCACGTGCTGACTCAACAGCACGGTATAACAGGGATCCCGAGGGGAAAAAACTGCCTCATGTGCTCTTTATAACAAAGAACCAGAAAAAAAGAAGGCTGCCTCACGTGCTCTTTATAACAAAGAACCAGAAAAAAAGAAGGCTGCCTCACGTGCTGACTCAAAAGCACGGTATAACAGGGATCCCGAGGGGAAAAAAAGCTGCCTCACGTGCTCTTTATAACAAAGAACCAGAAAAAAAGAAGGCTGCCTCACATGCTGACTCAAAAGCACGGTATAACAGGGATCCCAAGGGGAAAAAAGCTGCCTCATGCACAAACTATTATAAATATAAAGATCAAAAACTGCCAAATCTTTGCCAAAACGCCAAAGAATGAACCAAGAAAAATTTAATGGTGAAGGTATGAACATTTTAGAACTTTATAATACTCTAACTGTTTTATCAGAGAGGCGGTAGCACTCTCTATGTAATATAGAACCGATGGAGGACCAAGAGGCAACTCCTAAGGCCCAAAACCCAAAGACCTAAAACCCAGCAGGAAGCAAACTGCTACTAATGGAGGCGGCAATGAGCCACCTCCTAAAAAAGACAATACTATCATGAATGTAAGTTTAAAAATAAGACTGTAAGTAAAAATACTAATTAACAAGAATAAAAAAGCATTGGAAATGCAAAAGGATATAGGGATGGTATGCCAAAAAGTATACAAACAAGATAGCTATGAATGGCTAGGCACATGGAAATAGAATTGCATCCAAAGTATAGCCCTATAGCTTTTTACAACCATAATGATGGCACGGAATGAAGATTGGAGAAAAGCTATAGAGCTATACTTTGGATGCAATTCTATTTCCATGTGCCTAGCCATTCATAGCTATCTTGTTTGTATACTTTTTGGCATACCATCCCTATATCCTTTTGCATTTCCAATGCTTTTTTATTCTTGTATTATAGATGATTGTATGTATTTTGTTTTGCAATTTGTGTAATAAATTACAAGTTAGGTATGGGAGGAGTGTGATACTATGGACTGCCCTATCTAGAGCAAAGACCATAGAAGAATGTGAGTAAATGATTCACCAAGGTGCACAAAGTTATCAGAAGTAAGATGAATAGTTAGCTAGGAATGCCGAAAAAGGCAAGTGTGGAAGTAGTCAGTTTTTATTGATCAAGGAGGTGATGACTAGGACACATACCCAGACATAGGATTTCCGGTCATAAGTTAATATATTTAATAGTCATAGTAATTTGCAACAGTTTGTTGCTCGGGTGGTCTCTGAGAGAGTTTGAAATTCAATGACTTGGCCTTGGACAAATAGTAATTTTTTTTCTGATTATCTCGGTAAAAATAGCATAATAGTAACAATGCTAATTTATTTATGTTGCATTTTTAATATAAATTCGCTGTATTCATATGTAACACTGATAAATATGCTGTCAACAGATCACAATCAAAAGTGGAATATCTAGTCTGTGTTGCCGTTAGTTTCTTTGAAAAGAATCCTATTGGTATTGAATTTCCATTTATGACCTGATGTAAGGCAGCACCTACTGTATATTTGTTGTACATAACCAGTGTATATTGTGTACAAGTTGGCTAAGGATGGGATAATTCCGTTGGTCCACCAATTATTTTTACAATATTACAGAAGGATTGTTTTTACAAATTATCCAAATTCATTAATCCTCTAGGGGTTTACCTCATTCCTTCAGATAAAGGTAAAACTAACTTAACAAATCCCAGTATTAACTTTCTGTAGAATCCTACCATACCGATAAATCTGCTTAAGTTTGGACATGGAAAAGATTCTATTTCTTTTATTTTATTAATTGGTGTGATTTCATTCGGATTAATCCTGAAGCCTAAGAAAATATGGTTTTATTCCCAACGGAACAGGCACAATGCTTTTATTCTTATGATTTTTTTGTTATTGAATTCTGATTGTTGTTTTGTTTGTTATTCAGCAAGGGCATACGTTTATTTACTAGTTTTTAAATTTGTGTAAGAGTTTACTCCTTTTGTATGGCAATAACTAGATAAATTGTTACTGGTAGAGCTTGAAGAAATTTGTGTAGTACAATTTTTTTTTTTTTTTTTTTTACATGGCAGTCATCACTTATTAAGAACCCGGAAGCCACTTGGGGATAAGGGTTATTGCGTGTACAGTAATCAATGGGATAGTGTCATAGTAATCCTTAATATTGGAAATTTGATAACATGCCTTACTTAAGAGGGCAGTTCATCAGGAATTTGTTTATGTTGGACTTGAAGACATCCAAGTTGTAGTCAGGTGGGAAACAGGCAAGCGGAACAGAGTTCCACAGGCGTGCAGTTCTAAGAAAGATGCTTTGTTCATGGAATCTACGTTTTGATTTATGCACAGATAAAGAGTGGGGAAAATTATTGACAGTGGTTTCAGCTAGACAAGTGTTTATCGTGAAAGATTGGTGGGAGGAACCAGAGATTGGAGCTCAGACGAGCACTTGCCATGGAAATAACGATAAAACAAAAACAGGCTCGCAATGTCTCTTCTGTAGGAGAGAGGTTGCAGAGAAGAGAAAAGAGCATCCCCCACTAAGCCACAAGGTCTATTTTGTACTCTGTCAAGGCAGGATAGACTGTTTTTAGCAGCTCCTGGCCAAATGTGGAAATAGTCCTCCATCCTTGGACATACTTGGCTTTTATACAGATAGAGAATTGCATCAGTAGTGAGATATCTTCTGGAGCGGTAGAAGGATCCCACCATTTTCCCAGCGACTTTGTCAACAGACTTGAGGTACATGTTCCATTTCAGATCAGGCGTAAAGGTCAAACCCAGAAGCTTGTCAAAACATGGATTCTGCCCAAGACGAAAGCCATCCATTTCAATTGATGCCAGATTTATTCTTCGATACCTATTTGTTTTGTTATTCACAAAATTTCTTGCAAATATAACGACGGCTGAACTAGAATTGTTGTTGACAACATTAATTTGTTGAGCAACTCCGGATTTGTTCATTCGTGTGCCTCAATTAGTGCACGTTTTACTTATTCACAGTTTCTTGACTCGAGTACTAATCTCGATATTTTTGCTGTTGTCTCTGCAGGCAGATATGACATAATTGTGAAAAATCTTGTAGTAGAGGATGTCATGTTGCACAGGCAGAATTGTGCATCCAGAATGGAAAACAAGCCATTCATTCGCTGCTGTTTCCATGAACTTTGACATTTTAATATTTATCTGCTCAAGACAAGCGTTTTCCATTTTTTTAAAAGGAAACTTTTTGTGTTGTTTTTAGCGAGAAAAACAAAACAAATATTTCCTTTCCTTTTTTATTTTACTTACGTTGGGTGTTTTTATTTTACAAATTTACAGCATGAAGTTGAAAGGTTGTGTTTATATTCTTTTAGTCAAGGTCGCCATTATTATATTTCTCTTGTTGTGATAATCATCGTAGTTGCTAGTGTTGGGGCAATTAAACAGAATCAAAATAGGGAATCGGAAAAATCGGAATGGGGGTATCAAAATCAGCATCGGAAAAATTGATGCCCATTTTCTGATGCCAAAACGATTCTTTTAATTGTCTTTTTTTATTTGATTTTGTTTGAACCAAAATCTTCCATTATTGGTACTAATGATAAAATAATAAATATTTATTGATTTTAAACTACCAGTAAAACTAAAATCAATAGATCCTCCCCCACAAATGTATTTTGACGTTTAGGAAAATATCTGCATATTTAACATGTGTTTTTACGAAAATTGGGGGAAATAGCAATCTTATAGTTAAATAATTAGAGATTTATAAAGAATCGGAATCGGAATCAGTAACTGTATCGGAATCGGGAATTTAATTTGGAATCGGTAATTGTATCGGAATCAGGAAAAATTTTGGAATCGTCCCATCACTAGTAGTTGCATTAACAAGAATAACAAAATTGGCCTTTTAATAACTTTATTTTACTGTAAACATTTTTGTCTACAAAAAACCTTTAACGGCAAGACTTTTCTTTTACTGACTACCAGCTAGCCAGTATTGGGGAAAAAGCCAGAGAAAGAGAGAGAGAGAGAGAGAGAGAGAGAAAGAGAGAGAGAGGGGGGATAGGGATAGGTAGGAAACTAAACAAAACTAATGCAAAACTAGTAATTTTAGTTTTTTATTTTTACACAGGCATCACCACATTATCAAGGCCAAGAGGCCACTCAAGGATAAGGGTTAAAGAGTGTACAGTAGAAATTGGACAATATAGTAATCATTAGTAATGAAAATTCGGTAAATTGGATAACTTATATGGAACGGCTCATCAAGAAGTTATTTACATTAGACTTGAACACAACCATATTGTAGTCAGCTGGAAAGCAGGAAAACGGAAGACAGTTCCACAGGCGTGCAGTTGTAAGAAAGAAGCTTTGTTCATGGAATCTACATTTAGGTTTAGGCACAGATAAAGAGTGGGGGGAATTATTAATAGTGTTTTCAGCTAGACGAGTGTTTCTTGTGAAAGTTTGGCGAGGGGGGGACCATAGACTGAAGCTCAGTCGAACACTTTCCATGAAAATAACGATACATCAGAGACAAACTCGCAACATCTCTTCTGTGAGATAGAGGTGGCAGTGAAGAGAAAAGGATATCTCCTACGAGGCTACGAAGTCTATTTTGAACTCTATCAAGGTAGGATAAGTCCTTTCTAGCAGCTCCTGCCCAGATGTGGCAACAGTATTCCATCCTTGGACGTACCTGGCTCTTATATAGATAGAGAATTGCATCAGCAGTGAGATATCTACCAAATCGATAGAAAGATTCCACCATTTTTCCAGCGGCCTTGGCAACAGATTTGATGTACGTGTTCCATTTAAGATCAGGAGTAATGGTCAAGCCCAGAAGCTTGTCAAAACTTGAGGCCTCCTGAAGACGAGAGCCATTCATTTCAATTAACGCCAGATGTGGATCAGAATGTTGATGATGTAAAGAGAGAAGCTTGGTTTTAGCTGCATTAAAAGTAATCAGCCACTCCTTTCCCCATTGAACTATGTGCTCAAGATCAGAGGAGAGAGAATCGGAGAGAACGGTCATTTACTGTCTTAGATGTGCTACCATAAATGGTAATGTCGTCAGCATAAATGTCTACAAATGATGTAAGGATGTGATTTGGAAGATCATTAATATAGATCAGGAAAAGAGTTGGGCCCAGGATGGACCCCTGAGGGACTCCAGCATTAATACTGTGAGCTTCTGATTTTTGCCCCTCAACTACTACTCTTATGAACCTATCAGAAAGAAATGATTTAATAATTGAGAAGACATTTCCAGCTATACCATAGCTGGAGATCTTGTGAAGTAAACCTTTATACCATACCCTATCAAAGGCCTTAGATATGTCAAGAGCAATTGCCCTAGAAAGGTTGCCTCCGTTGAGAGATTTGCTAATCCTATGAGATATAACTGTAAGCACATCTGCTGTAGATCTAGCAGAACGGAAACCATATTGAGTGTCACTAAGAAGGTTATTTTTGTTGAGATGGTTGATTACTTCTGTATTTAACACATATTCCAGCAACTTACTCATGACGCACAGGAGACTTATTGGCCTGTACTGAGAGGGGGATGAGCGATCACCTGAATTCTTAAATACAGGGCATACTGATGAAATTTTCCAGGGTGATGGGAAGCTGTTCTCCTTAAGACAATGTTCAAACAGTTTTGTAAGTATGGGCACTAGTTCAGGTTGAAGTTTTTTGAGTACTATAATTGGAATACCGTCAGGGCCAGTTGCTTTACTGGAATCAAGGTTTTTGATTAGTTTGGCAACATCACGTACAGATATACGTATATCACATAGCGTGTTTTCTGATACAAGAGGAAATATTGGAGGTTGGCGGCCTTGGTCGCAAAGGGTAGAATTAGCTGCAAAGTTCTTGGCAAAGAGTTTGGCTTTGTCTGATGCTGACGAGATTTTGAATACAAAACATCTTTATGTATGCTCTTTAAAGTTTTGCCATAAATGGTCGTGTCATCTGCATAAATGTTGACAAATAGTAAAGTAGATCGCATATTTGAATTTTTTGTGGCTGTTACGGAGGCGCACTCATTTCCTTGATGTTAATTATTGTCAGTTTACAGAAAAAATTGTTAATATTCTACTTAGACGAAGTGAATTGATGATGGAACGCTGTGCATTATTCAATGTAAGTCAGCATACATTGAATAATGCATCCAAATTAAATATAATTATATCAACAAGAATAACAAGCAACCTTTAACGAGAAGACTTCTTTTACTGACTACCAGCTAGCCAGTGTTGAAAAGAGAGCCTGTTCAGACAGGGAAAGGCTTATCTATTTATATTTTTGGCAGTTTCTTAGCTATATCTTGTACAGAAATTCGTCCGATAAGTATCGGAAATCGGAAAAATCCAATCTTAAAAATAGTATTTTTTCTGTTATAGATAAAAAAGAATTTTTACAGGGGAATATTTTACATTACACCTGTGTAACCTTGGCCGGTGTAAAGTAAAATATTCCCCTGTGAAAATTCTTGTTTTTTTTTATCTATAAGACAAGAAAGACTATTTTTAAGATCGTCAAGCCCAACTAATCAGCTGACGTTATATTGTAAACAAACACAGACAAAATCTGATGAACGATATTATTATTATTATTATTATTATTATTATTATTATTATTATTATTATTTATTTATTTATTTATTTTGCGAATTAGTCCACCAGGCAAATTATTCCTCGTAATATATAATAATCAATAGAGGATTGATTTTATAGTAATACATACACAATCTGCATAAATGAAAATGTCATGTTTAAGCGTACTGGACGACCGGGCAATTCCAGGCGTTCAGTTATGGTATAATTAAAAGACCAACAGGTCAGGAGTAAACATTTATAACACGGTTCTTTAAACAATAATAAACAGGACGAACAAACATTTCACGAGACAGTTCTTTAACCATGCTAATCTTAACAATATACTGGTACTCTCAACATTCGTAAATATGTCAATATATTAGTACTATCGACGTTCGGCAGAAACACCAATATATTAGTACATGGAACGTTCGTTAGATACACCAACATTTTGGTACTTTCGACGTTCGGTAAATACACCAATATATTGGTACTCTCAACGTTTGCTAGATACACCAATATATTGGCACTCGCAACACTCATTAGCTACACCAATATATTGGCACTCGCAACACTCATTAGCTACACCAATATATTGGTACTCGCAACACTCATTAGCTACACCAATATATTGGTACTCTCGACATTCGTTATATACACCAATATATTGGTACTCTCAACGTTTGCTAGGTACACCAATATATTGGCACTCGCAACACTCATTAGCTACACCAATATATTGGCACTCGCAACACTCATTAGCTACACCAATATATTGGCACTCGCAACACTCATTAGCTACACCAATATATTGGTACTCACAACACTCATTAGCTACACCAATATATTGGTACTCTCGACATTCGTTATATACACCAATATATTGGTACTCTCAACGTTTTCTAGGTACACCAATATATTGGCACTCGCAACACTCATTAGCTACACCAATATATTGGCACTCGCAACACTCATTAGCTACACCAATATATTGGCACTCGCAACACTCATTAGCTACACCAATATATTGGCACTCGCAACACTCATTAGCTACACCAATATATTGGCACTCGCAACACTCATTAGCTACACCAATATATTGGCACTCGCAACACTCATTAGCTACACCAATATATTGGTACTCTCGACATTCGTTATATACACCAATATATTGGTACTCTCAACGTTTGCTAGGTACACCAATATATTGGCACTCGCAACACTCATTAGCTACACCAATATATTGGCACTCGCAACACTCATTAGCTACACCAATATATTGGCACTCGCAACACTCATTAGCTACACCAATATATTGGCACTCGCAACACTCATTAGCTACACCAATATATTGGCACTCGCAACACTCATTAGCTACACCAATATATTGGTACTCTCGACATTCGTTATATACACCAATATATTGGTACTCTCAACGTTTGCTAGGTACACCAATATATTGGCACTCGCAACACTCATTAGCTACACCAATATATTGGCACTCGCAACACTCATTAGCTACACCAATATATTGGCACTCGCAACACTCATTAGCTACACCAATATATTGGTACTCTCGACGTTTGCTAGGTACACCAATATATTGGCACTCGCAACACTCATTAGCTACACCAATATATTGGCACTCGCAACACTCATTAGCTACACCAATATATTGGCACTCGCAACACTCATTAGCTACACCAATATATTGGTACTCTCAACGTTTGCTAGGTACACCAATATATTGGCACTCGCAACACTCATTAGCTACACCAATATATTGTCACTCGCAACACTCATTAGCTACACCAATATATTGGCACTCGCAACACTCATTAGCTACACCAATATATTGGTACTCGCAACACTCATTAGCTACACCAATATATTGGTACTCTCGACATTCGTTATATACACCAATATATTGGTACTCTCAACGTTTGCTAGGTACACCAATATATTGGCACTCGCAACACTCATTAGCTACACCAATATATTGGTACTCTCGACATTCGTTATATACACCAATATATTGGTACTCTCAACGTTTGTTATATACACCAATATATTGGTACTCTCAACGTTTGTTATATACACCAATATATTGGTACTCTTGATGTTTGTTAGATACACCAGTATATTGTATTTATTTGCTTCCCCACCAAAGCAAATTAGGCACAAGGCCGTTGTTAATGTGGAGTAAAAACCAGCTCCCTTAAAAGTAGGCAAAAAGGGGGCAATCTGGTTACCAAAAATAATAATTGTCCCAGTATAGAGGGTTTCCCCTCCATTGACTGGTACAAATTATCTTAAGTGCAGCATCTGCAGACAGATACTACACTTTGATGGTATTTATTTGCTCCCCCACCGAGCAAATTAGGCACAAGGCCGATTTTTAATGTGAGGAGTGAAGGGAGGGGGAAGGGAAAAAGGGGACCAGCTCCCGAGAGATGGGAAATGGGAGCTGGTTAATGGTCAGGCATGTGGGGTTGCCCCCACATCTGGTCTTTGCTAGTCATAGCTAGTAGCATCTGCCGGAACAGATACTACACTTTGAGATATTAAATCTTTTATTCATGTTAAAAAAAATACAGAAAAAAAAATCAACGATGAACAAAAAACTTAGGCACATGGCCAACTCAAAAGGGGGGATTTTGGGGGTTGTTGGTCATCCTTGTCACACCAGAACTAAACAAAGTCAAAAGTTTCTCCCAGCTAGTATCTTCTTTCACCATAATACCGCATTCACCCTTTCATATTGGGGGACGTCCTAGTAACTCCCAATTTTTTAAAACATTTTTTATTGACGTGTAAAAACAAAAAAGATAACAATAAAATGGTAACAATAATTCATTTGTGTCGAGGGAGGGGGAAGAAAAAACAAAAGGTGATTAGTAGGACCCTCCCAACCCCGTCTAGTTGATAGACTGCCCGTTCCACTAGGTTTGTAAAAGGAACCTCGCTTCTGCGGGTCAGTCTCTAGGTGGGGATGCCCTCTAGATGGGGGTGAATGGAGAAAAGAAAATTTTGTGGGTAAGGGATAGTTTGTATTTCTTTTTCTCCAAGATGGGTAAAATTTAGAGGAAGGGGTGAAAACAAAAATTGCAGGTAAGAGGGGATGGGGATCTTGGAGGCTTCCTAATCGGGGAGGGATGGAACACACACTCAGCTAGCTGAGAGACTACTTGTTTAATTTAACTTTACAGAACTGCGCGTTCCACACCTAGGCGGGGAACACGTATTCAAATTTGGCTCCTCTTCGTACACACAGACTTGCCACATGTATCCATCTTCTGTCAAATGCCGCGCGATGCAGCCTTCTTCTATCACATCTGATCTTCACCCGTAGTTGGTGTTTAAAGAACGCGATCAGATCTTGATCAGAAAAAGACAACACCCCCCGGCAACCTTGCAGACGCGACGTCCAAATCACCATTCGCGCCACGGCCAGAATCGTAACGTAGACCATTTGTCTTTCCCGGTCCCACGGCGGCCTCACGTTGTCCACAACATTGGATACAGTAATTGGGCGAGGATGCTCAGGATCGATGCGAGCCGTCACCCCACTGACATACGACCAGTACTGGCGGAGTTCGCGGCAATCGAAGAAAGCGTGATCCGTAGTTTCCACAGCCGTTGTCCCACAACGGGGACAATCAGGCGACTCCAGAAACCCAGAACTGCATTGTATGTTGTTGAGTGGAAGTGCATTTCGGGCCAATCGCCAGGTCAGAGAGAACTCCGAATTGTTCAGATGACTCGAACCTGGCGCCCAGCTCCACGCGGAGCGGATCTCACTCTGCTGCCAC
Organism: Euprymna scolopes; assembly: GCF_053919585.1. Classification (NCBI taxonomy): domain Eukaryota; kingdom Metazoa; phylum Mollusca; class Cephalopoda; order Sepiida; family Sepiolidae; genus Euprymna; species Euprymna scolopes. The sequence goes on from NC_136490.1 coordinate 150,270,876, forward strand.
CCCAAACGCGCGCATAGCGGGTCGTCAGCGGCCCCCTTCACTAGGTCCCTGTGGAGTTCCCTACGGGTAGCAGTCACAAGGTCACTGGACCTTGGTAGTCGTTTTAGCGCGGCTCGGCACTCTTTCATGTAGGCAGATTCTCCCCGTGGCCTGCGACGGCTCTCGATGGAAGGGTCGAGAACGAGGTCGGGGAAGGCGGCAGTAACCACGGGGTGCCACGGTTGGTCCTCCTGCATATAGTGGCTCAAGAAGGCCAGCCTCTCAGCATCTTGATGACACTTCAAGTCCGGCATTCCCAAGCCTCCCTCACACGGACGTTGAATACAGACCTGTCTGCTCACCCAGTGTCTTCCTCTGTCCCAAAGGAGCGAGGACAAGAGTTCGACAAGAGCTTTTAGGTGTTGTGCAGGCAGGGGAAGTACGGCCAGTCGGTAAAGGATGAGAGGAAAGACGTAAGTGGCGCACGCCTCAGCTCTACCCTTTAAGGAAAGTTTCCTAGGAAGCCACGAATTGACTGCAGCCTCCACCTTTGACCGTACCTCCAACCAATTCTTGTCAAGCTGGAGACCCGGTCCGAACCACACGCCGAGGATCCGGACCGGGCCATCTGTCCAGCTGAAGGGCGCAGGGAGGTTTGCGTTGCCACTCCATGCGCCCAACCGCAGTCCTACTGACTTGTTGCGGTTTATCTTGGCCCCTGTAATTCTTTCGTACTGTGTGAGTGCCTCCGACACGACCTCAATGTCTCTGAAGCCCGACACGAAGATCGTGACATCATCGGCGAACGCGGATACCTTGGCAGCTGAGCCGCCAGGCAGAGCCATTCCGCGCAGGGCCGAATTTGCCTCCCCATGTCTCAGCTTGCGGAGAAGAGGCTCCAAAGCCAGGACATAAAGCAGGGGCGACAGCGGACAACCCTGACGAACCGACCGAGAGATAACAAAGGGTTTCGAGCGCTTTCCGTTGACTTGCACGACAGCCATGGGCTGTCGATACATTATGGAGATCCACTTGCAAAAGTCCGGTTTAAAACCGGCGGCCTCTAAGACAGATGCCAGGAAACGATGGTCGACCCTATCGAAAGCTTTGGACTGATCTAAGTTTATCAGTGCGGCTTCCGTGTCGTCATCTATTCCCCCCTCTAGGATCATGCGGATCAGGTGAAAGTTGTTCTGAATCGATCTCCCCTTCACAGCGTAGTTCTGTTCCGGTTCAACCAACTCGCCGATAACAACCTGCAGCCGATTCGACAGGACCTTGGCCAAAATCTTCAACTCTGTGTTTAGCAGAGTTATGGGCCTGTAGTCGTCTAACTCTTCCCCTCCATGCCCGTCACCTTTCTTCAGCAATGTGATCACTCCCTTGGTCACCTGCCCTGGGATGGATCCCTGAGCAAACCAATGGTTGAACATATCCGTCAGAAGAGGCAGAAACATGGGCGACAGCCTCAAGTACAGTTCGTATGGCAGACTTTGATCCCGGCCCGAAGGCCAACCAGTATATTAGTATTCGCAATGTTCATTAGATACACTAATATGTTGGTACTTTCGACGTTCGTTATATACACCAATATATTGGTACTCGACACATTTGGTAGATGCACCAATATATTGGTACTCGCAACATTTGGTAGATGCACCAATATATTGGTACTCGACACATTTGGTAGATGCACCAATATATTGGTACTCGACACATTTGGTAGATGCACCAATATATTGGTACTCGCAACATTTGGTAGATGCATCAATATATCTCTACGATGAACAGAACCGACAGCGCCAAAAATGCTATTTTCAATCTTTTCCAGACATTGACCTACATCTATGACCTAGATTTCTCAAAATTAAATCAGTTCTACAAGTTTGGCCATAATCAATATTTGATTAAAGTTTGGTAACATTTAGGAGAGATAATTGTCTGCCTTCCTAATTAAATATGTTTAAAGAATAAGGAACAAAATAAATAACAAACTTCCTTTTAGCAGTAACAACGAAGAATATTTTATTTGTAGCAGGAACTGGCAGGTCGGACTGCGAAAAAAGGAAGAAGGAAAAAAAAGTTCTTTTGAGGTCGTCGTCGGTCAGCCAGTACTGTGTTGTCCCCAGCTAATAGCAGTTGTCTCCAAGAGGAGGCCATCAATGCTATAGCGAGATGTCCGGTGGACAGGGGACGAGAGAGGATTGGTGTTGCTAGGTTGCTAGGCTGAAGGTTCAATTCTGACTGACTGATGTTCCCTCAAGACGTTTTTAGGGAGCAGATAAATCAATGCGCCCTGTTAGCTGATAGGTCAGCCTGTGGCCGAAGAACTCGGGGTGGGGGGCATTGATTCACCAGAGAAAATAGTTCTCTGTGACTGCTACAATGTGGATGCTTTACACCAACAAACGAATATAATGACAAACCAGAAAAAAAAAAACTTAACCGAAAACACAACCTCGTTAGCGGAGTTAAAACAGTTTTCACTTACCTAATATTAATAATTAATGGACACATCTAAATAAATATTCTTACATATTTTATATTTTCAGCATAAAATTTAGAAAACTTTTAATATAATTTACTTTATTAATTGAATTATCGCGGTGCCAAAATAAATGATAAAACGAAATTAGTTCAAATAGATTTTAAACAGATCCCTTTTCATCAACATTAAAATTTTTTATTTATTTTTTTTCTTATTCAATTTTCATCCCAAACAAGGCACAGTGCCACTTTGAAGCAGGGGGCTACTATTAGGGACTTAATTAGCGGGGTCATTATGAGGGGAGAAGAGTAGAAAGATGTTTGTTAACATTACACTTGAACTTCTGCATATCATTGCAGTTGGGAAAGCAGAATCCCGGAAGGGAGTTCCAAAGACCCGCAGTTCTGGGGAAGAGACTATTGGAGTAAAAGGCTTTCTTGCACCTAGGGATCTCTACTGTAAAGGGATGAGACTTAGTAGCTTGTCGGGTTTGTCGGGGGTAGTTACGTCGGGGAGGTACAAGTGTTTGCAGTTCGTCAGAGCATTCACCATTAAAGTATTTGTAGAACAGGCAGAGGGATGCAACATCTCGTCGATGGGACAGAAGTTGAAGCCTAGATGACAGTTCAGGACCTATCAGGTTGGCGACTCTTTTTTGAACCCTGTCCAGGAGCGAGAGACAAGCAGCAGATGCACCAGCCCAGATGTGACAACAGTACTCCATACATGGGCGAATGGTTGCCTTATACAGGTATAGGATACTGTCAGGCATAAGTAGTTTTCTAGCACGGTAGAGGGAGCCAACCTTCCTTGCAGCAGCCTTGGCAATGCTCTCAATGTATCTATTCCAGTTCATATTCCCTGTAAACGTTAGGCCGAGGAGTTTAAAAGAAGTACTTTCAGGCAATGTGTTCTTGGCCATTGCTATTGGTCGTAGAGAAGGTTTCTTGTAGTTATTGAAGGAAACAAGCTTAGTCTTAGTAGCATTGAATGTGACCAACCATTTTTGTCCCCATTCCACTACGGATTGGAGGTCGTCCTCTAGTGTTTCTGCCATCGAGGATAAGAGTCAATAAGTTTGTAAGGTGGACAGTGAGACAACAATTTGAGGATTGGTAACGATAGCTATAATTGACTAGAATTTGATTATATAAAAAGACAGCTCAGCTCAACAAGATTTTGTTTACATTGAACTTGAAGCGATTAGTTGTAGTTAGCTCCATCATTTATGTTCCACAGATAGATAGCCCTTGAAATAAAATTTTGCTCATGGAAGTTCGGTTTAGTTTTAGATATCTATATATCTATAAAAGTGAAAGTGTCTGTCTGTGTGTGTGTGTCTGTGTGTGTGCGTGTCTGTGTACATTTCCCTACACAATAACTCTGTCAATTTCCAGCCTACAGACTTGAAATTTGATATACAGGATACTGAGATTTGGGAAAATGTTTGTAATTGGTTTTCGGCCAGAAATTTGACTGTTAAAGGGGTCAAAGTTTAATGATTTGACCTTTGAGAACTCTACCAAACTCCTCCGTCAATTTTGGGTCTAAACACTTGAAATTTTAGATATAGGTTCCTTGGACATGGATCTAACATAATAACTTGATTTGAGCCCAAAACAATAAATGTTAAGAGGTCATAATAGGGGTCAAAATTTAAAAAAATTGACCGCTTTGGTCACTACCAAATTACCCAGACAATTTCTAGTCTAAACATTTGAAATTTTACATAAAGGGTATTCAGAGATAGGGCAAACTTTTTAATCGGTTTGGGTCGAAAATTTGAGTTACGAATATATGTATGTATGTATGTATGTTTGCATGTCTGCCTAAAACATAGGCGACGGATTTTTACAAGATCAGTATCGTTTTGAAGTTCGACCTTTCAGACGACAAATATCGAAAAATTGGCTAAAAACATCTTCACCTTTAAAAATATCTTTACCTTTAACTCGGCACTTTTCTACGGGGGGGGGGGGTCGTTTTTTTCGCTGATATTTTCGAAAGTCATCCACTCCTTTCGATTGTCTAGCCTGAATTAAAACCTACATCACTTCTGGTTTGACGGTGGTTGTAACAGCAAGATGTCAAGTTTTTTCCCGTTGTTTTCCTCCTTTGCAGTACGGGTTCGAGCCTGCCTTCCTACTACCACTTTTTTTTTTTGCTCCACAGACACCTCCAAACACCCGGGCAACACCGGGCTGAAATGCTAATATATATAGAAAGAAAGGAAAATTATTTACAATGGTTGTAGTTAGACGAGATTTTATTGTGAATGTTTTACAGGATAAAGTTGAGTACCTACCATGAAAATAAAGATAGAGTAGAAAAAGACTAGCAACGATTCTTCTGTGAGAAAGAGGCTGTAGGGACGAGAAAAGGAAATCCCCATTAGATTTTGAAATTGATTTTGTACTTTGTCCAGACAGAAAAAGGATTCTCTAAGCGGCACCTCCCCAAATGTCGTAACAATACACTATCTAAGACTGCATTTGACTCTCCTACAAATAAGGATTTCGTCAAGAGTGGAAAACCTTCTAGCGCGGTAGAGTGATCCAACCATTTTTCCATTTCCAGTCAGGAGCAAAAGTCAGTACTAAGAACTTATAAAAGCAGGGAGTTTCATCAAGGAGAGAGCTATTTATTTAATTTGGGCCAAAGTGAGGATCTGAGCGTTAGTAGTGAAAGGAGAGAAGCTTGATTTTAAATATATTGAAAGTAACCAGCCACCTTTTTTCTCCAATTGTACTATGTACTTCGGGTCGGGAGGGAAAGAGAAAGAGAGACAGAGAGACAGAGAAAGAGAGAGAGACAGAGAGACAGAGAGAAAGACAGACAGACAGATGGTCAGACAGACAGACAAAAAGATCTTGATTATTACTGGTCTTTGAAGTGTTGCCATAGATAGTTGTACGATCTGCAAAAATGTCGACGAATGATCTTAGAATGTGATTTGGAAGATCATTAATAAAGATTAAGAGGATTGGTTCCAGAATAGATACTTAAGACACTCCAGGATTGATACTATATGCTTCAGACTTCTGTCTATCAACGACTACTTTTATGAATTTATCAGAGATAACCAATTTGATATTTGTGAACAAATTTCCAGATATTAGATAGCTAAAAATCTTATGAAGTAGACCCTTATGAAGAAACACATGGAAGTCCTTTGCTATGTCAAGAGTTAATGCTTTAGAAACAAAGGCTTTGTCAATAAATTTTTCGTAAAAAATAATACGAAGAAAGAAGTCTCATTCTAACATTTAAAAGCAACTATATTGGTTATTTTCGTTAGTAGAAATATAGAAGAGAAACGGCTTGTATAGAAAAAAAGGTTGTCAGTGAAAGTGTTCTTGTGTGGAAATATAGACTGAATATTAGACAGGCCTAAGAGTTAAGTGTATACGTATTGAAGTTGGTAGTAGGAGCGTGCGTTCATGTATGGGCGAGGGTAGTTTTGTAGCATGAGAAAGAAAGTTTGTGTGTGTAGTGCATGTGGAAATAACCATGTTTGCATTTATGCTAGCCGAGGGTCAAATGGCGCGGGCAAGGCCATGCTCCAAGGAGAGGTGTGCTGTCAGCAAAAGCCAGGGAGAGAGAGAGAGAGAGAGAGAGAGAGAGAGAGAGAGAGAGAGAGAGAGAGAGAATCATGTGACTGAGAGCTGGCGTCTGATTGAATAAGCCAGGAAGAACGTGGATTCAAAATCTCCAGCTACGAGAATTGGCTCTTGCTTGAGTTTGTTGACATTTTTCGTATGCTACAAATACCCCCTTGTTTGGATTAGTTCTCCGCAGAAAACCAAACGTGTTTATCGAAATAAAAGAAAGTTTCTTTTATGTGTGTCTGTCTGTGACGATAAGTTGTATATTATAAACTACAAAGTAGTGAGGATTCTGAATATGTCCGTCTGTGACACTTGGTTGTAAAATCCGCTTTTGTCAATATGAGGCTTGTTGCTTATGACCGTGTTCAAATTTGTTTTGTAGAATTGCATAAAATTTCTTTAAATTTGAAGTCATTAAGTTGCTGCTGCTCGTTGCTAAACGTCGGTGACAAATTGTTTTGTTGACAAGTTTACTTCAGAAATTATCTCCGGTCGAGGCTGTGAAAAAATAAATGCTTTAAGTTGTCCTTCAGTGGAGGGTATTTTAAATGGCTAGTCGCCAGTAACGAGTTTGTGTTTTGATTCGACGGTGAACAGTTATTTATATTTTTCTGTGAAAAAAAAAAAATGTTGCTTTTCAGTGAAAAGAATTTTTTTGTAAGATAAATTTGCGAGGGAAGCGTTTCTTGTCACAGAGAATATCTACACCACGTGCGTACAATGTTGTCAAGTTGACCAATTCTACTTTTTAAATATTCTCTGGAGTAAAGTTAATGCTTTATAGTCACGGAGATTTACACCACGTTCATTTAATGGCGTTGACCCATTTATGTTTTGTTTGTTTCGATATCCGAGGTGAGTGTTTATGGCAGGGAGATTGTAAGAGAAAAAAGCAGCACGAAGACAGCGAAAGTCCAGGCCAGGTATTAGAGTGTTTTCGTACACGAAGAAAGTGTTTACTCTTTTTTAAAAGCTGGTACTTTTTATGGAGTTGTTGTTTAGTTAAAAACGTCCAATGAAAGAAAATACTTTTTGTTCGTTTCGGGGAAACGTATTCGGTTGAACCGTTTTATGATTTTCAATGAGAATATGTTCAGTATTTTTAGTGAAACGTGTTTTAGATAAAATGTTTTTAGCTTTTTTTGTGAAAAGTGTCTGTTTGAAAATGTTTCAGCTCTTTAAGTTTAAAGTGTTCGACATTAATGTTTTCTTTTCTTTTCGGTGAAAAAAATATCCGGTGATAGAACTGTGTTCTAGAGCCTTCTTAGTGATGAGTAAGTGACGTTTGAAGACGTTTTCGCTTTTTTTGTGAATAGTGCGTGCATTTTGTGACCTACTCTTTAAATTGGATTATGCATTTAAATCAAAATTTAAATATTTAATTTTAGGCTGATGAGCTATATCGTTTTTTGTTTTTATATTTTGTCGCCGAGGTAAAATAAAACATGATTCCCACAAGATAGGCTAATACAGTAGTTGTTTTGAATTGAGCAAGAGTCTACTAATGTAACCTCCCCTTTAAAACTTGCAGAGACTTTACCAGCTAGAGATTTCGTCAAGTCTATTTTTAGACCAGATTGTGAAGCAGAGAAGAAGAGGGAGGAACCGGAAGCGGTATCGCTTCCCCTTTCCCTTTCTAACTGGACACTAGCGAAAATCGCTCTTTTCGCTTTGGGTCGCCGACCTGTTAAGAGGTCTCTCTCCTCGTGGGAGAAGGAGGCTCGACTTCTTCCCCTCACACGAAAAGGAGATACGGATACATGACACATGGATGACGCGACCTTCTTCTCCAGTCACGCGAGAGAATGCGATTAATTTACTTTCTCACGAAAGAGACGATGACTTTTTCCTCATCATGCGAAGGAGATGCAGATGTACTGACGCGGACTATATGATACCTTATCCCTCACGAAAGAGACAGATATGTAAAGTGCGAGCAAGAAAAGAGAACACGTGAATTTGCTATTCGAACTTTTTCCCCACCGAAGGAAATATCTTGGATTAACTGCGTCGTTGACGAGTTGTGAAACACACCATAAAAAAAAGGGAAAACAAAAGAGACCTGTAAATACAAAGACTTTGATTATCCCCCCCAAGACTTTCGCTCATTTCAATACGCGTAGATATACTTCAGATTCAATAACTTTGAATACATTTCTTTTTCTTTCGTTAAACTCTTCCTTTTTTATCTTAAATAAATCTATTTTTGTATCATTTGGAAAAGTTTCTGTTACCTCGTTATTTCATCGCGTTTTTATTGTGTTTGTCCTTGTATCTCTATCCACTTGTTTTATGTTTTATCACATACGCGATAAAGTGACAAATTGGGGGTTTGCTTTCCCGTACATTCCCTTATACACCCCCCTTTTGGCAACGTGTCACAAGGTAAACGATATTTGTTTTATCATTAAATTTCCGTTCATACCCCTACGTTATAAATTGCATTACCACATCTTTTATCGCATATGTAATAATTTTTTCTTTAAAGCATGCTCCTTTTTGTGACAATATTCAATAGAAGTTTTTGTTTTTCTGTGAAAAGTTGCCTGTTTGTTAAAACATTCTTATTTTAAAACGGAAATTTTGAAAGGAAAAATCCCATGGCAACATGAAGTGTTAGCGGCACGAAAAGTTTGTTTTAAGAAAAATGAAAATAACCAAACAAAGTTGTCAAAAGCCGCGTATTATGTGGTCACACTTTTAGTTGAAATAAAAAGATGAAAAGAAGTCACATTCTAACATTTAAAAGCAACTTTATTGGTTATCTTCGTTAGTAAGAATATAGGGGGGGGGAAACGATTTAGTAGCTGAAAATGTTCTTATGTGGAAACATATATTAAATATCAGTCAGGCCTGTTGAAAGAGAGAAGCGTTCAATGTATACATGTGGAAGTTGCTAGTAGAAGCGTGCGTCCATGTATGGACGAAGGCAGTCTTGCAACATGAGAAAGAAAGTTCGTGTGTATACCGCATGTGGAAATAGCCATGTTTATATTTATGCTATCCTGGGGCCAAATTGCCCGAGTGAAGTCGCGCTCCAACGGAGAGGTATGTTGTCAACAAGAGTCGGAAATATATATATATATATATATATATATATATATATATATATATATATATATATATATATATATAGAGAGAGAGAGAGAGAGAGAGAGAGAGAGAGAGAGAGAGAGAGAGAGAGAGTCTATTGCCTGTTTCACGTTTTATCCACTCGGTGACTGAGAGCTGGCTTCTGATTGGATAAACCAGGAATAAGTGAATTCAAAATCTCCAGCTCCAAGAATTCGCCCCTGCTTATGTTTGTTGCAATTTTCGTCTGCTACAAATTCACTCTGTGATATCACAGTCATTTACATTAACTCTTGATCGCGCAGGTTGAAAGCCATATTGTTTCTCACTGAATAGCTTTGGTTTGCAGAAGCGATTGACAACTTCTTGATTCATAACAGGTTCAAACAATTTACTCATGATGCACAGGAAATTGATTGATTAAGTTTGAGAAAGCCGGTCTCCAGTAATTTTAAACACTAGCTAGATTGATAAAGTTTTCTAAAGTTATGATAAACATTTCTCTTTTAAGTACCGATTGAACAGCTTTATAAGAATAGGAGTTAGTCCCGGTTGTAGTTTCTTAAGCACTATGAGTGGAATGTTATCCGGGCCTAGCTGGAATCAAGAGTCTTTGTCATTTAGCAGATATAGTAGATATAATAATATATTGGTACTTTCGATGTTCGGGAGATATACCAATATATTAGTACTCTCGACATAATGTCAACCAGTAGCAAGCCAATCGCACTATCCCACACAAGGAGGGAAAAACAACTCAAAAATGGATCCCAAACGCCGAGAAGGACACCAGGAACTTACCAATCCAACAAATTTAAAAGATGCCCAGATATTCGGCTCAGTTGAGATATGGGAGGATGAATGGAGAAAAATACTCCAAAAAGGAGAGGACATCATTGAAGATCCAACTTTGCGCCTCTCAGTAGAAAGCAGTGGATAGCCGCACACAGAATCAGAAGAATAAACTCAAGGACTGCAGTAAACAAACACAAATGGTAACAAACTCCCTAATCTGCCCAAAGTGCAAGGAAGAAGTGACGGGAAGCCCATTTATCTGAAATCAATTTCCCAGACTGGCTAAAAAATAGCGGTATAGAAGTCTGACCCATACAATACTACTACTACTACTACTACTACTACTACTACTACTAGCAGATTTATCGATGTAGTTTGAAAAAAATAATGACAAAGACTATTCATGCATAAAATATTTTATTGATTTTATAGCTTTGTTCAACAAATAAAAGGAAGGTTTTATTAATTAAATTATTAAATAAAGTATTCAGTTATCTGGACGGAGAAAGTTTACGTTAAAAGGTTCGAAAGTCAAGACGAGAAAAGGGTTGATAGAAGTTTATATGAAATCTGAATGTGAAATGTGTTCTTATGACCATACGTGCATGTAGTATTAATAAATAAAATAAAGACTTATTTTCTTTCACGAATCAATGTTCCTGATTGGCTATTTGGCCACACACTGACCAATCGGCTTGTCTGATAAGGAACTTCCTTAACTCATTTGGGAATCACCGTCGGTCAGCAAAGAGAAACTAGGGAGTGTCGAAAAAAGTCACGCCTTCTCTCTCTCTATCTTTCTCTTTTTCATTTGTTCACGTGACGTTCCAGCATTGATGATTTTCGCCCGAAGATAACTGCTAACCGATTGTGGACAGCCCTCACCCTCATTTTCAACTCTTCATTTTCCTCACTCAGGCACCGTTCAACTTTTTATGACTGAGATAAACCATTTCGTTGTTGTTTTAAAAGAAGTTTTGTTTTTCGTTTCCGTACTACGTTTTAGTTCACTAATAAATCTACATATTTATAAAAGTGAGAATTTGTGTGTGTGTGTGTGTGTGTGTGTATGTGTGTGTGTGTGTGTGAGTACACTTCTCAACCTATATACTCAACGAATTTTTTATCTACAGACTTGAAATTTGGTAAATGGGGCATTCAGACATGTGGAATTTTTTTAATTCGTTTTAATCCGGAAGAAAAAGGGCTGCCAGGGGGTCAAAATTGAAAAATTGATACGTGGGGGTCGTCGGATTTTTACCTGTTTATCAACTGTTTCACAAATGTGCATCGTTCAGATGAATTATGTTAAGAATAAGTAGATTTTAAAAGACTTTTAAAGATCATGTCAAGCTGGCCTAATGGTTATCGTACATGACTCACTTTCTTTAGGTTTTTATTTCGATCTCAGCTCGAATATTTTTTTTACTTACAAGTGACTTGTTTAAAAAAACATAATACTCGTCTGCACATGTTTCAGTTTCTGTATTAATTAAAATATAATATTTATGTGTATGTTACGACCGAGCAACGCCGGGCAACGTTGGGCGAACTGCTAGTTTAGAGAGAGAGAGAGAGAGAGAGAGAGAGAGAGAGAGAGAGAGAGAGAGAGAGGTGCGTTATACACAAGTCGAAGTTTTTATTTATCTTTTTCCCGTGCCAGGAAGATTAGACACAAAGAAAAATGAGATTTAAAAAGTCAACACTCTTGAGAATGAGCACTCTGGCCAAACACATCTTGCAAGAGCAACCGCATTGGCATTTCACATTGTTTTACCAAATATTATCATTTATAAATCCATCATAATTATCCGTGCATTTATGTTCGACAATGCTAATTGGAACTCTTAAATTGTAAAATTATGTCAAGATTTTACATTGCAATTGTAGTTATGGGGTAACAACTCAGCATTGCTAGGAAGCCTTTGTCTTTTTTTTAAATCTTTTTCAATTCAGGAAATCGAGTATCAATGGGCATGTTAGCCTAAGTGTTTGAAAGTGTTATAGTGAAGAAAAGATAATTTTAACGCTTCGGTGTAATGAATATAAGTACATCTGGGCTCCTCCTCACTAGAGTATTATTGGCTGCTAAGCCATAAACGCCGACTGGTAAACGTGCTTAGCAGAGACGAACAAAGAAAACGCCGTAAGCCTCACACTTTAGGATATACCAGTTCCGACCACGAATATTCGTTCAGTAAGACGACTTACTAGATTATGGCTCGAATAATGTAGCCAAAATTTACATTTGCTGCTCAAAATAAAGATGATTCCTATAAAAAATTGTATTCACAAAGAAAATAAATAAAAATTAAAATCTATTTTTCTTAACAAACTCCAACTTCCAACAAATAAAATACCGTTAGCCATACTTTAAGATATCTACATCTATGATGGATAATCCTTTCGAGTACGATGCGTGAGAATCTGATTGTCAAATGACTCCAAAGACAAGTTAATGATAAAGTGATGCAAATCGGTTTTGTTCGAAATGTGAAATAAATATTTAGTTGTCTCACAATTTCAATCAATTACAATGAAAACATTTAAGGAAAAATATTTTCAAAAATCTACTCTTGACGTACGGCACAATCACGTTGACACACCGGTTCCCGGCAGATTACCGAAGTTAAGCAACGATGAGTCTGGCCAGTAGCAGATGGGTGACAATTTGGGAAGACTAGTCGCTGTATGTATTGCGCTGAGTTATAAGAAATTTCCAGGTTGATATCTGGAGGTGTATTAATTCACTAGGAGAGATGCATCTTAGTTAAGACATACATTTAGGAGAAGGTAACTCTGATGACGTTGGCAACAGGACGTTGGATGGCCGTGGAGGAGGGTGAATCTCTAGCAGATCAAAGGTTCTATGGTATTAAGAGTTACGTTATTCGACTGCAGCTATAGGGATGATCTAAGGACAGCAGATAGGTGCAAACAGGCGAGTCAGATGCCACTGCGCTGGAGAAGGTAACCCAGCCCATGTATTCTGCCAAGTTCAAATTATGTGATTGTCTTCAGAGGAATCGGACCAACAATGGACCGAATCCTATGAAGAACATTAACCATGATTTCATCTATGGCATACAAAATGCCATAGAAGAAGAAGAATTGTAATATAACCCCTAGTATATATTTTATGTTTGTAAAAATATATGAGGTCATTACATGGGCGAAGGGTAGAGTAATTTGTAAATTTTTAAACAGCAACAAATCTCTAATTAAATATAAAAAAAAATAAAAGAATATGTATCAGAACCGAGAATTTAGAACAGAATCAGTAATTGTATCGGAATCGTGAAAAATTTGGAATCTACGTGTATAATATACGATCCAGAATGTACACACATCTAAGACATTTGCAGAAAATCTAGAAAACGACATTCAATCTGTAGAGGAATAGAGCCATAAATAGATAATAATATTTAATACTAATAAGATCACGCTCTTTCCTTCAACAACTACAAAAAACCTTCTCAATCACCGATTGTCATGACAAATAACCCTATCCGAGAGTTCATCCTTCAAACTCTTCAGTTTAATATTCAAAGGCAACATGAATTGGAACAAATACCTTGAGGACATTGCCAAAGCTGCAGCATGCGAGAAAATTACTCACACCAGAAAGTATCGTATATCTTTCCAAGGCCACAATTCGCTCATGCGAATGAGTATTGTTGTAACAGATCGCGTATAAGCGCGTGTGAGAAAATCAGTAGCAGTTGTAAGATAGTTGGTTAGCGAAAATATTAGCAGCCGTAAAAGCATGTATGCAAATTAGAAAGTGTGCACGAGCCTGCGTCACAAGAAAAGGAGAGAAAAATTCACCACATGATCGAGGAAAGAAGCAAATTGCGTATCGGGCAAGATGGACATATGAATACGAGGGCCAGAAAGCGCCAGCGTGAGATGGTAAAGACGCAAATACTTTTGAAAAGCACACATGTGTGTGAAAAGCCCACTCGGGAATGCTGATCACGCTGTGATAATGATAGAAATCAGCCTAAATTCTCGCCCTAAAACTGAAGACTCACTTCTCAAAACAACGAGGTATTACAAAAAGGCTGATTGGGAAGCCATCAGGGAGCTCATCAGAGATGCCCCATGGCAAAATATCTTTACTCTTCCAGCGGAACAGTGTGCAAATGAGACAACTGAATGGTTCAAAACTGCTATTGAAGCACATGTTCCCGCACGGAAATACTATAGCAAGCCCCACTCTCCCCAATGGTTTACTTCTGCTTGTGCAGCTGCCATTTGTCAAACGCAGCATGCGTTCCGCAGATTCAACCGACATAAGTCCAGCTCAAATAAACAGAAGTTTATAAAAGCTAGAAATAATTGTAAGAGAGTGATAGACACAGCTAAGACAGATTACTCTGAAACCACCAGAAAGCGCATCGAAGCACAGAAATTAGGAACCCGGGATTTTTGGAAAATCTACAACAGCGTAGTTAATAATGGACAGTCAATTATTCCCCCACTAACAAACAATCATGAGGTTGCTTGCACGGCAACTGACAAGGCTAATCTGCTTGCCAGTCGGTTTGCCTCAAACTCCACACTGAACTCGGTACAGCACTCACTCCCTGATTTTCCTCTGCGAACAGACGCCACACTTGACGATTTGAAAATCACCCCTTCTCAGGTACATGCTATTATAAAAAACCTAGACACCTCAAAAGCATGTGGACCAGATCTCATCCCGGCTGTGCTATTAAAAAAATGCTCTGCCGAGGTTGCTCCAGTTCTGTCCAAACTTTACAATAAATGCCTTAACGAATCTTGTTTTCCCGACTGCTGGAAAACCGCCTCTGTGGTACCAGTCTTCAAGAATTCTGGTGAAAGAACTGACCCACTAAATTATCGCCCCATTAGCCTCCTCCCGCTTTTCGCCAAAATATTTGAGTCCTTAGTTAATCAAGCCCTAGTCCAGCACCTAACAGCTGCTAAACTCCTGACTGACAAACAATATGGATTCAGGCAAGCCCGTTCAACAGCAGATATCTTAACTGTAGTTTCTGAACGTATATACCGTTCATTGGATAAAACAGGGGAGGGTAGAGCGGTGGCCCTTGATATATCTAAGGCTTTTGACAGGGTATGGCACGATGGTCTTCTAAGGAAAATTAGATCATATGGAATCACTGGAAGAATTCATAATGTAATTAAATCCTTCTTAAGTAATAGAAAAATCAAAGTTGTCCTCGATGGACATACATCCAAACAATATGACATAAATGCGGGAGTACCTCAGGGGTCTATCCTTGGACCTCTATTATTCCTGATATTCATAAACGACCTCCCTGATACTATTGTTTCGGAGATGGGTATATTTGCCGATGACACCACTCTCTATAACAGATATGAGGGGAAAACAAATGAACACATATCCAAGGAAATGGCAGAAACACTAGAGGACGACCTCCAATCCGTAGTGGAATGGGGACAAAAATGGTTGGTCACATTCAATGCTGCTAAGACTAAGCTTGTTTCCTTCAATAACTACAAGAAACCTTTTCTACCACCAATAGCAATGGCCAAGAACACATTGCCTGAAAGTACTTCTTTTAGACTCCTCGGCCTAACGTTTACAGGGAATATGAACTGGAATAGATACATTGAGAGCATTGCCAAGGCTGCTGCAAGGAAGGTTGGCTCACTCTACCGTGCTAGAAAACTACTTACGCCTGCCAGTATCCTATACCTGTATAAGGCAACCATTCGCCCATGTATGGAGTACTGTTGTCACATCTGGGCTGGCGCATCTGCTGCTTGTCTCTCGCTTCTGGACAGGGTTCAAAAGAGAGTCGCCAACCTGATAGGTCCTGAACTGTCATCTAGGCTTCAACCTCTGTTCCATCGACGAGATGTTGCATCCCTCTGCCTGTTCTACAAATACTTTAATGGTGAATGCTCTGACGAACTGCAAACACTTGTACCTCCCCGACGTAACTACCCCCGACAAACCCGACAAGCTACTAAGTCTCATCCCTTTACAGTAGAGATCCCTAGGTGCAAGAAAGCCTTTTACTCCAATAGTTTCTTCCCCAGAACTGCGGGTCTTTGGAACTCCCTTCCGGGATTCTGCTTTCCCAACTGCAATGATATGCAGAAGTTCAAGTGTAATGTTAACAAACATCTTTCTACTCTTCTCCCTTCATAATGACCCCGCTAATTAATTCCCTAATAGTAGCCCCCTGCCTCAAAGTGGCACTGTGCCTTGTTTGGGGTGAAAATTGAATAAAAAAAAAAAAAAAAAAGACTTTGAAAACTAATGAAATGCGTTGTTTTGGAAAAACGACGAATAAATGCATTTCATTTGCACTTCAAAAAAAAAATGCTGAGTCGGATTTTTATTTCTTTCCTGTTTTATTTGTTCTTGCGATGTTACATTATTGCCATATCTAGACTAGGATGGAGTACTGTTGCAACATCTAGGCAGGGCTGCTAGAAGCCGTTTATCCTGCCTTGACAAAGTTCAAAATAGACTTCGTAGCCTAGTGAGGGATGCCCTTTTCTCTTCCCTGGAACCTCTTTCTCACAGAAGAGAAGTTGCCAAACTGTCTCTACTCATCGTTATTTTCATGGCAAGTGCTCGTCTGAGCTCCAATCTATGATCTCACCTGTCCTGATTTTCGCGAAAAACACTCGTCTAGCTGAAACCACAATCAATAATTCCCCCACTCTTTATCTGTGCCTAAACCTAAACGTAGATTCCATGAAGAAAGGTTCATTTTTAGACTGTGGAAATCTTTCTTCCTTTTCTTGCTTTCCAACAGACAACAATATGGTTGTCTTTAAGTCCAACGTGAACAAATTATTGATGAACCATACTCTTAAGTAATCTGATTTACCAAATTTCTACAACTATGATTACGACATCTTTCCCTTGACTACTGTACACTCATTAACCCTTATCCTCGAGTGGCCTTGATAAGTGATGGCTCCTTTGTAAAAAAAAAAAAAAAGAACATCTTCCACTGTCTCACTCTTAGTCAGAACCCTAAAAGTCTCAAATCTAATAAGCTAAGCTGAACCTGCACTTGTATCTCTCCGACATGATATTCCCGGCTAACCCGACAAGCAGCAAAATTCCACCCCTTCATTGTTGAGGTCTCTAGATGCATTTGAAGATAAGAAACTTGGATTTATAAGACTAAAAAGTCCAACCTTGATCGTCCTTCGGGCGCAGTGGATAGAGGCGTTGACTCTCTACGGTTCCAGGTGAGCATTGTCTGAAGATAGCGGTTTCAATCCTACCCAAAGTAAACCAGAGGATTAGTTGGTCGAAACATGGTAAGACAACAACAACCATGGAAGGCGCTAATTACTGGGGATACAATTACAAGACTCAACATTCCTATCACCTGAAGAAGGCCAGAGGATGAGTTGGTCGAAACGCGGCGAAACAACAACTATGAAGATGAGGATAACACTCCGCAAATAAATAGCTAAATACGCAAATTACTCATCTCAAAAACTTCCAATTTACTTATACAAATTCTAGTTGACCTCATGCACATGTACGGATTTCGAACTGGACCTTTTATTTAATCCACTTGTTCTCATTCTGTCAGTCTTGATCTGGTTGAAATATTAATTTCTGTTATTTTTAGTTATTATCCACATTGATATATGACAACGGTTACAGCGTTGACCAACAGTCAGTTTTATTCTAAAGCTGATGGAAAAAGATCAATTAAACTTCGTGTATTAAATAAAAGGTTCAGTTCATAATTGCATGCAGGTTCGCGTGGAGATTCTCACGTATGAAAGAGTACACTTGAACAAATTCGCAGAATTAGATCGGCCAAAACGTTGTGAATATAAAAGCAAAATTAGAACAATAGTTCGACTAATACGTAAGTTAAATTTACTATCGAATATTCAAATACAACATTTTTTAGGAAAGAAAACTTTTTTTTTCTTTACCTGCATTTGAAGCGTTGTATTAGTTGAAAATGGAAGATAATTACGTATATAAATGAATACATTTTCAAAGCTGAAAACAACGCATTTTTTTTTTAAATATAAACAAATTTATTTGCTTATATCAGATATAATTCGATGCTAAACATCCTTATCAATGAAGAGTCTTTTTTTTTCTTTTTCTTTTTCTTGACCGCATGGTGGAATTCTGCGTGCGAGAGTGATGGTAATAGCCGGATGGTTTTGGTAACGGCTCGATATTTAAAATAAAAAAATAATAACAGTCATCAGCAGGGGTGTCGCGCCAGCCACGCAAAATTGAAATTAAGAAAGAGTACAAATTAGTAAGCTGCATCAAAGAAGCTGTTGTAACAACATGTACTCTAAATTGTTGAGATGTTGACTTTAGTTGTGCGTGAGAGAAAAATGCAAAGGTCAACGCTTGTAATTACATGGCTATTAAAATGTTAAATGAATGTTGAATGAAAGAAGAAACTATGTTTAACGAACATAGGATAGTTAAATTACTAAAATAACAAGACATTCATATAATTCTCTATTCGAAATATTCGAGTTCTCAAAGACAGTTCAGTTAGAAAATATTACGAACAATAAAATGAATGTGTTTATGCCCGTTTTTCATGTGCGTCAATACGCATGCAACATTGTAGTCATTTTTGTTTATAGAGTGCATATTATAACGTGTCTGTGAGTTGATAAATTAGCTTTCCAAGCTCAAAAGAGAAAGATAAGCTGTTTTTATGTAATGCTTTTATTAACGATTTGCTCTTGGGCCATTTTTACAAGAAAACATCTAATGTGATTATTTTTGGCGCTGTTTGTGTCATTTATACACGCTGATGGTATATTGATATTTTACGATTAGGATATATGTCAATCCTATACTGTAAGATACGTGCAAAATGAAGAGCCGATACTCCAAATATTTAAACATTTTGATCCCTCCTTTTACTTAAAATTTCACCAAAAATCAGGTAATTAACCAATTTTAATGAAATTTTCAGTATTTATTAAATAATGACAACAGAATATAATGAACCCTGTATTTTTATTTGAATCTTAGTGGAAATGCATCATTTTGTTTAAACAAAAATCACGTTTACTAAATTTATGGTTTTCAGTAGTAAGACAAAATTGATAGATTTATTTTTGCTTTTTTATGAAAATAAAGAATCGTAAATTGCAACAATATATTTTTTTTTCAGGAACATTACGAAAAATCCCCTAAAGTCCGTATTAATGAATTCGATATAACTCGAAGAAAAATTAATTTCTCGAACTGCCGATATTATTGAATTAAGCATTGTTTATTTAATATTTTTACACACACACACGCACGCACGCACGCATGCACGCACGCACGCACAAAAAAATGATAATTGCAAAAAATATTTCTACTTTTTTCTTTTAGGGTACATGTTTCGGGTAATTTTTATATGTAAGATTTTAATATTTTCCTTGCTTGAATGAACGTGAAACTTTTGGCGTAACATAATTTTTATATAATCTTGAAAAATATTTTTTTTTAATTTAAAAGCAGGAACACAGAAAAATAATTAAATTAAAAAATGGTAAAAGTTATACAAACGTTCACGATAGGAACGCACGTATGCACGATTGGGGAAAAACAAGAAAACCAGCACCCCTACCTCCCTACAACAACATGACGTCATTTTCAGACAGCATTTCGACTTTCTGACATTTTAGGCTTCTGTAGAATCCACATTTAGAAGAATTTGTTTGTTTTAGTTTGTGCGAAACTAGAATCTCTCGCTTCTGGGGGCTATCTTTTGTACAAACAAGGTGTTATTTTTTAAAATTTTTATTTAATTCAATATCTTAGGACTTTACTAATTACTTTTGAAATAGACCCGGAAAATTAATATTTAGCTTTCAAAGGATTTTTACAATGAATTTATTTAACTTCAAAGTTTAGCTGAATTTGTCAGCTTCCGAACATCGCCGTAAAGTATTTTTCATTATAACTTATTTTCACGTGTACAAATATTTTTTCCTTTTGGAAATTAACTTTAGGTTTCAATCTTTCAAATACAATCAAAAAGTAGTCGGAAACCTACAAAAAATTATGATAAATCGGCTTTCAAATTTATGTCCCCTATTTTTTCCGGCATTTTTGCTCGTATCTATATATGGTCCTCAATTAAACCTTCATGCCTCATCTCTTGATCCTCGTATTCACTACGTCACTGCTTCATTTACCATCGCTGAAAAGTCGAAACAGTTGTTGCAGGTGGTCTATATAACATGGGCGTATATATTTACGTATGTAGTGTAGTTACATATTTATAAATGTCTCACTTATCTTCATTTACTACGTGGAAATATATAAGATACGCTGGGACACATACCCCTTCCTCTCGGTTGGTCTGTAATTGAAGGTTTCTCCAGAAGAAAACGCTAAATTATCTAACTTTATTTCGCCGGTCGTTATTTCCCATGTGAGCTGCCAGACGTCGTTAGTTCTACATTAAGGTTGCGTTTCTCGCAGCTTCTAGAACGTAGAGACCATATCTTCCGTGTTAGCTTGTTCGACTTTCTTAGTCTGACTCTCAACTCTAAACTCTAAAACTAAACTTTACGTATCTCTTCTAAACTATCTTATTACGTAATTAGTAGTGATGCGACGATTCCAATATTTTTCTTGATTCCGATACAATTACCGATTCCGTACTAAATTCCTGATTCCGATACAATTATCGATTTCGATTCTTTACAAATCTCTAAATATTTAATTATAAAAGTGTTATTTTGTACCGATTACTGTAAAAAAAAAAAAAATACATCTTAAAAGTGCTTATATTTTTTCAAATGTAAAAACACATTCTTGTGAGGAGGTGATTTATAGATTTTAGTTTTACTGGAAGTTTAAATTAATAAATATTTATTATTTTATTATTACTACAAGCAATGGAAGATGTTTCTTAAACAAAAATCAAATAAAAAAGATAATTTAAGGAATCGGAAAAGAGGCTCAAATTTTTCAGATTCCGATACCGATTCCGATACCCCAAAAAGATTCCGATTAATCGGTCCAATACTAGTAATTACACGTGGCGTTAAGATCACCTGATGCCACCACTAAATAATCTCCATTGTTTATGGTCTACATTCCACGCTAGCATTCCAATACATATTTCTAATATACATAGTTCATCTGTAAAAATACCTTTCGCCTCGATACATGTTTTCTAAACATTTTATTTTCTTAACATTAGCAACAATCATAAAAATAATCGTTCAGGTTACTTGGCATCCCTCGGCACTGCTCTATATAACACAGTTAACAAAACCATTTACTTGGCCCATTTTTTTCTATCCTGGTGAAAAGTCCGACTGTGTTTGTGTAGAAAAGTCCGACTGTGTTTGTGTAGAATAGTGACGTTTTAAACCAACACATTTCAGGTAAAACATTATTACGTACTTACGTGTCATGTTGAAATTAATATTAATTCTAAAAATGACAAAAATGACCCAGTAAAAAATATGCTAACTGCATTTTAAACAAAAAATCAGTCACAATTACGTTCCGACATTTTGTATTTAAAAACAATGGATTTAGTCAAAATAGTCGATTGCAGTTACTTCCCTTTGATCCTGCAAACTCTTTACCATTAAAACATACGATAAAACTCTGTAGGAGTGAACTTAAGTGACCTCAGGCCACATACTACTACCATGAAGAAAAGACATTGTTTCTTTAATCCTCTCTTTCTCTAAAAGAACTCAAGTAACCAAGATACCCAAAAATCTATTCCCTTTTCTCTTCTGCTGTTGCTGCTCCCTCACCCCCCACTCTCTCTCTCTCTCTCTTTCTCTCTCTCTCTCTTTGACCGATGATTGACCTAAAAAGGATTGGACAGTCAGTCTCCTGGTTTCTATGTTGTCACACGTGTCCTGCGAAGAGCAGACACAGAATTCTAAAAGTATGTAAAAACTAAGAAAATAAAATATTCCTCTCAGGCTATTATTTGTATCCACTTTGTCAGTTATAACAACCAATAAGCAAATATTACAACTCTATAAATCGATAAATTCGATACATTTTATTTTACTTGTAGTTTTTTTCTGTTGAACCATTTTTCGTCGTTTTTGGAATTTATACAGATTTTGACATGGAATGTAAGTACGTAATAAGTTTGCACATTGGTTTAAAACTATTCTACACAAGCATCGAATCGACAAATCGATTTCTTTGTGTATTTTACATTGCTGACCACGTGGTTAAATCGACTAATCACGTGTTTTTCGAGTCTACGTATTAGGAAAAGGTGACTAAAAGAAATAATAATTCCAAAGTATCTGTTAAAAATAAGTTACTTTCGATTTTGAACAATAAACCTTGATATGGGGTAATAGTGAACATAGATCTGATGATACTCAGAGCCAACACTTTGCTTCTATACTCAAAGACTCAATTATAAGTTCTAATGCTTACAAATATTATGAGAAAGACGGATAGTTTTAATATCATTGGATATTCCCACTCTTACTTGGATGTCCTCTCCCCCACCTCAAATATAAGTGCTAGAACTTAGAAATATTATGAAAAAGGGAAATAGTTTGAATATGATTGGATATTCTCTCTCTTATTTGGATGATCGATGCCACGACTTCCTCTCAACATCACTAACAGCATATACTAAATGTTTATTCTTCTAGGCATCCATAGTTGTTTACATCGCGTGCTGGTTTTCACAAAACGGAAGTGAACAATTTTTAACGGTTTTCATTTAGTGCTTATCTGAAACTATCCCGACTTCCGTTTTTTTCTCAGTCGCCTCATTAAATACCCACAAAGTACGCGCATTGAACTGGTGACGACGTGGTAAGTGCGCGCTGGTTGCTGTTTAGATCGAAAGTGTATTTGACTATCGTGGCGCCAGTCACCAGGCAGTGGTGGCTAATACGTCAACGACGATTGACATGATTGCTTCGATTTCGTAATTTCTTAACAGCTTTCTGGCTAAGTGGGTCATTGCGACAATGGTCTAGCATGTCACCATAGCGACGACAATGTTGACATTCATAGTGAATTGATAAAAATATATAAAAGTCGCTAAGTGCATGCGCCCAGGAAAAAAAAAAAAAAAAAAAAAAAGCAAAAATCGCTATTCTGGCAAGAAGAACAACAAAATGTTCTTCGTTACTTTTGGCAAATTAGCAGGAAGCTAATTGAAAGCCTCGTTGAAAAATTGGAACTCTCTCTCTCTCTCTTTCTCTCAGTCTCTCTCTCTCTCTCTCTCTCTCTCTCTCTATATATATATATATATATATATATATATATATATATATATTGTTCTGCTTTGTTAAAAAGAAAAAAACGTGCTGTCCAATACCAGGTCCTCAACAATAAGAATGACAGCATGGCGGGCCAAAATAACCGGTTGACAGATTAACAACAAAAACCGCAACGTACTGGATTTGAATTCCGAGCGTCAATAAATAGCGCATTGGGCCACTTCATACAAACAACAAGGGATCCTCCTTTTCTCTGGTGAGGCATTGGGTTATAAACAGCACACAATGCTTCAATTCCTATGAGGGCACGAATCTACGTGGACCAATGAGGAAGCGATTTTAAGTGCAGAAGACAGGAGGACACATAAAACAAGGTAAGCACATGTTTATGACGACACACACATCATTTTATCACCATGCAATACATAAATAAATGGAGATGTTTCCAGATACATTAACAAGTGTGTAATTAGTTATACACCATTAAAAACATTTAAGCAAGTACGTACTCCTTAGACGATTCCAATATTTTTCCGGATTTGCTTGTAGTTTAAAATCAATAAATATTTATTATTTTATCATTAACACCAGCAGCGGAAGATATAGCTTTAAACAAAATCAAATAAAAAAGTAGATAATTAAAAGAATCGTTTTTGGCATCGGAAAATCGGCGTATTTTTTCGATTCCGATACCCCTAAAAGTTCCGATTTTTCTGATTCCCTAATCCTATTCCGATTAATCGTCCCAACACTAATATATTTACACACACACACACACACACACACACACACACACATTATTTTGCACAATTCCTTCGTGTATATATATATATATATATATATATATATATATATATATATACTAGCAAAAGTACCCGTCGTTGACTGGGTTCAAAAACAGCCTACAGAAAATGGACTCTGATTTATGAAAGTATTATAGGTTATGAAAAGGAAGGGTTGTAAAGAGATAGCTTCGAATTTGGGGGTATCAAAACCAAAGCAAAATATGATGAAAGTAAAAATAAAATAGATAAACCCCATAATTTATTATACCATACCTGTTCACACTGAAACACTTATCACAATATTCTGTGGATCTATATTAAAAAACCTTGTTAAACTTTGTGACATATTTACATTCTATGGTGCGAAAGAACACCCCATAATTTTATTATACCATATTTCTTCAAACTGAAACATAATTATGTACGTATAGTTACGCAGATAGATATGAAAAGTCTTTATTAAAGTTTGTGCCTATTTCCATTCTATGGAGGCCAGGCGCGAACGCACGCCCAACAATTTTATTATACCATCCCTATTTAAGTTAAAATATACTTATCAAAGTATTCTTATGTACATCTATATCAAAAACACTTGTAAACGTTTTTTTGTTTTAATTTTTTATTTCCATACTTTGTGGCCCAGGCGCGAACGCAAACCCCACAATTTTAATGAACCACCGTTCTGCCAGATCAAACATGCCCATTCCTGTGTCTCGATACATCTTCTATCATTATATGTAATCAGTTTTTTAAAATAGTCAACCATATAGGAGCCTATTCGTGACCACACACACACACACACACACACACACACACACACACACACACACACACACACACACACACACACACACACACACACACATTCAGTTTCATATTATATATATATATATATATATATATATATATATATATATATATATATATATAGATGTTATTTGTTTTTGTTTTTGCGATACGCTTTGAATGAATTCAATTATTTGCGAAAGTGCATTTTTACCTAAATGCGAGTTGGGAATAATTTCCCTTTAACCAATTTGGTACCTCCATATGGAGAGCAGCATATATATTGTTAAAATATAATTATCAACTGACCTGTGTTTCGTCGTCTACGACTCCTCAGAGTGGCTGAATTTTATATATATATATATATATATATATATAGAGAGAGAGAGAGAGAGAGAGAGAGAGAGAGACAGACAGACAGACAGATGCACAGACACAGACACACACACACAGACACACAGACACACACACACACACACACACACACACACACACACACACACACACACACACACACACACACGAGGGGATTTTATTGTGCAAAATAATACTTACAAGAGTTATTGTTCATAAACAAGGAATAAAAGATAGAGTAAATTATTTCCTTATTCCATGGAGTTGAAAAAATTTGACTTTTTCTTCAGATGGAAATAGTTAGCAAAAGATTTTTTTACAGATTTTCTAAAATGTTGCTTGTTAGCGCAAAAAAAAGATAAAAACTGCAAAGTTTGAAAAATATGAAGATTAAAACTGCAAAGTTCGAAAAATATGAAGATGAAAACTGTAAAGTTCGAAAAATATGAAGATGAGAAATGCAAAGTTCGAAAAATATGAAGATGAAAAATTCAAAGTTCGAAAAGTATGAAGATGAAAATTGTAAAGTTCGAAAAATATGAAGATGAAATTGCAAAGTTCGAAAATATGAAGATGAAAACTGCAAAGTTCGAAAATATGAAGATGAAAACTGCAAAGTTCGAAAAGTATGAAGATGTAAAAGTATATATTGAGAGCCTAAAGAAGCTTTCAGCACTTCACTGAAAAATATTAAAATAACATTTTAAAACTTCAAACGTGGAGTATAAATTCGTAGGAATACTAACTAAATTCAAATACCGTATACTTAGCACTTGCATAAATCGTCTTATTTATAAAATCCACAGTTACAAAAGAGTATTAAACTCTATAACGCTGGAAAAAAGAAACTTTAACTTAAATTATTAAACAGAAAACAGGGATCATCAGCTATTTACCATGAAGCTGTTTCGGAGCTTTAAAAACAGGACAGTAATTGAATTCATGGCTGCCATTTCCACAATAAGAAATGAATACAAAATTTAATTACTATTTATACTAATTATATAAACAAAAATTATATATATATATATATATATATATATATATATATATTTTCATCTCAAAGGGAAAAAGCACACACACACACACACACACACACATATATATATATATATATATATATATATATATATATATATATATATATATATATATGTGTGTGCTTTTTTCCCTTTGAGATGAAAATATTGAAGTTCAAATTCCAAAAATATTAGAAATTTACAAAAGCTGCATTTAAAATTAATTAAAATGTTTCATCACGTTTCTTTTTAAATAAAAATTTCGTCTTTTTTTATTTGATGTCGAGTTATTTGCATTACATGATGCTTTGTAAAATTTATCTAAAACTAATCCTTTTTGATTTGATGCTATATTTTTAAATTAGAAATTATTCTTTCTTTAATTTGAAGACGTTCTTTTTTAAGTTAAAGTTGGACTTTTCAATTTAAACTTGTCCACTTTTTAAGTTGATGTAAATCTTTTTGAGCTTAGAATTGTCCTTTTTTTCAATTTGAAGTTCAGCTTTTAAAATTTGATTTTGATCTTTCCTAAATTAAGATTTATTTTTCATAATTCAAAGTTTAACTTTTTTCATTCAAGCGTAAAAAGACGAAGTCACACTAGAAAGAATAAACAAAGGTTTCTCCTTCCTTATACACATTTGTACAAATTTGCATACACTACACAATTCCTAATACATACGAAATGAGTAATATTTAATTACATAAACACATAAATGTGTGCAGTATTCACTTCACGGAAATAACGTCCGTATCTAATTACACAATTAAGCAATTGTGCATAAACATTAGAAAGTTTATTTATTTGATTACACAGCTATAATAATTACGTATATACATATTTAAATGCATTAACAGTAAATGAATGTGTATAATTAATTATACACACATAAACAGGTGTGTATACTTTATTTCGTAGCAAAATGAAACATATTTACTTAATTACGCACCCATAAACAAATGTGTCTATTCATTAATAATGAAGATTTAGTATCTGTCTAAGCCGAAACTATACTATTACTATTATTATTAGGACGAGCATTCATTTAGTCTGGTGGAGTATCAAACTTCGTGTTGTTATTTGAGATAACATAGGTTAGAAAAGGTACACCATTCCTCGTAAAAGGTTAGCCAGCGTGTGGAAATCTTATTTGAGCCGTAAATATGATGTGATTTTGAATATTTTATAAGGATTTACATGTACGTAAAAGTATCAACATGCCAAGTTGTTCTGACAAATCTCTGTATAAAGAGACATTAGAATAACACACACACACACACACACACACACACACACACACACACACACACACACACACACATATATATAAATATATATATACAGAGTTAAGGGCATAATAGATTCACTGATTGATATAATAATTAAGTGATTGATTTTGCGCTACGAAACAGATACTGTCAAGAATTGTATATGTCAACTGAATTAAAGGAATAAATTATAAGATGGTCAACATCATAAATTTTGGAATATAACTTTTTTGTCATTTATTCTGTGTGTGTGTGTGTGTGTGTGTGTGTGCGTGTGTATATATATATGTGTGTGTGTGTGTGTGCATGTTTGTGGGTGTGTGCACGTGCGTGTGTGTGTGACCATGTCTGTGTGTGTGTGCGTGTATGTGCGGGACAGTCTCTATCAAAATACTTTGTCGATTTTTGGAGCAAAAGCAGGAAACTTTATATATGGGCTATTTAGACCTGCGGAACAAATTCGAGTTGATTTTTAGCCAAAATAAATAAATTAATAAATAAATAAATAAATAATTAAATAAAAATTTAAAAAAAAAACACTGCTGAGGGGTGAAAATTGAAAAACTGGAAATTAGAAATTTGGCAGACGTTTAATTGTGTATTCTTTGCGCATGCTAAAAGACACATTTATACGTTTAAGGTTAATTTGTAAAGCTTTGATACGCATATGGTCTGAACTCAGATGGTAGCGAATAACGCTGGAGAATTAGATGTTTTAGCCTCGATTCTATTATTAACTGATGGCAACCAAATAATATATTTTTAAAAAACTTTTGAAATCACTATGTATTGGGTACAATATAACAGTCAATGGAAGATTGTCTCTATGATAACAAATACGAAATCTGTAGAAATTAAAATATCATATTTAAGCGTATTTTACCACCGAGAAATGCCAGGCGGCCTACTAATATATATATATATATATATATATATATATATATATATATATATATATATATATATATATATATATGATTTTCAGAATGTGAGAGATTATATATAATAAATTCCACAACCAAACAACGTCGCAGCCCACAAGAGCTATGTTTCATTGACTGTCATAGTTCTTGTGGGCTGCGACGTTGTTTGGCTGTGGAATTTATTATATATATATATATATATATATATATATATATATATGAGCGAGTGTGTGTGTGTGTGGTGTGTGTAGCTATATACCAAATGGAATCAAATATAGAGTTGTCGTTTTTTTTCTGTATCTGAGCCAAACATTTTAAAGACCAACATTTCATTGTTGAAGGATTGGAGTTTTCCCAATAGTCATTTAGTTCGACTGACATTTTCATTCATTTTATTTTTTTTTTATTCATTTATCTCCCCCCCCCTATTAAACTTAATTTTACTTACCTACATCTACGCGAACGCTTACCCTAACAATACAGATTTGTATGCAAATGAGTTCGAAATTGTATGTTTCAAAGGGGGTGGTTTGAAACAAACAGAAAGAACGAAGACATTATAGTTATCTTCCTTCGGGTCGTTCGGGTACGCCAGTTAATGTCTGTTATCAATATATCCCAAACTAAAAACACACATACGCGCGAGCGCACACAAACAAGCAAGTGTGTATGAATAATTGTACGAACGTAATCATGTGGTGTGTATATCTAATTACACGGACACAAGAAGCCCGTGTATTTACTTACACAAATATCAACCATTGTGTATATTACATAACACGTATTTCGATATCTCTTTGCAAAGAAGAACCGTTACTAGTCTTTTTCAGCTCTATCATTATTTCAAAAGACGTGCTCGACTGAGCTCCAATCTCTAGTTCTTATTGTTAGATATTCACAGCAAGAACTCGTCTCCTTACCATCACTGAATAGAACTTTCCGTTTTTTTTTCTGCGTGCCTAACATTAAACGGAATTGCCATGAACAAAGTTTATTTCCAAAAACTTTCCATCTGTGAAATACATTATTACGGGATTGCTTCACTGTAAACTACAGCATGATCCTATTGAAATCTAATGCGAATAAATACTTGTTATTAACCGCTCACATAATTAACCAAAGCTTGATGCTTTCATTCATCATTTTCAATCTTTTCATAATATTCTTTATCACTCAACTGACAATCTATCAAAGTCATTAATTCTTATTCTTGAGTGGTTTTTATCCTTGATAAGGGTACTGATTAGTTTTAAAATAGTGGACCCAAAAGATATTACATTAGCTAAGCTCATAGTCACAAGACTGAAAGAGTAATAAATTGTAAATAAAATAATAATCCCATCAAAATTTATGATAAAGAAAATACCAAAACATTAATTTCATATTAAATATTACAGAGCAGCCTAATGATACATAATATGCGCTTAGATCTACACATTCTCATTTCCACAGGAAAAATATAAAAATATATAAATCATAAAATCACACCTACGTTAGTCAGCTGGGGTGACTGGACATCTAAGAAGGACAAAGCGACGTCTACCTTCAAGGAAAACTGAGATACAACTACACCATACATACAACTGGTAGATCCTCACTGAGTCATGAAAGTATTGGAAGGGAGAAAAAGAAATAAGTTGGCAACTACGAATTATGGACACTTAAGCAAAATTGAGGTGAGAAAACACTTCATAGGACTAACGCAGGGTTAAAAAAAGCAAGTGAGTATATTTAATGAACCTATATATGCATGATGCTCGGCTAGTTAAACATCGTCTTAATCAGTTACAGACAACAAGTCTAATATATTTAAAAATAAAGAAACTAAACTCTACGTAATTTCTTGACTGTGTTAATTTCAATTAATAGACAATATGGCGGAAAAAGGTGGCTAAATGAAATTGACAAAACAAAAAGATGAAATAAAACACGAATTGTTGCAAAATGATTACACGCAATT
This sequence comes from Euprymna scolopes, assembly GCF_053919585.1. Classification (NCBI taxonomy): domain Eukaryota; kingdom Metazoa; phylum Mollusca; class Cephalopoda; order Sepiida; family Sepiolidae; genus Euprymna; species Euprymna scolopes. The sequence goes on from NC_136490.1 coordinate 150,301,126, forward strand.
CAGGTGGAAGGAATGGTTAACGGATTGGCATGTCTAATGGATTATACGCTAAAAAATTATTTGCAAAAAGTACTTGAACACATTTTCATTTTAGCAATCACGTCTGGGGTAAATATCAAGAACAGTAAAAAGGTCTCGCACGCATACATTAATACACTTAAACAAATTTAAACATGTTTCACCCATGTATCTGTGTATTCTTAAATACATAACTGTTTCTATTAAAATTACTCGTATAAAAACAAATTTTATACAAAGGATTATCCAAGGAGCACCATATCCATAGTATGAAAACAGCTAATATACGATGAGATTTATGAGGAAAAAAATTCTTTATAATTTTATTAATCCAGAAGTTTAATGTATGTGAGTGCTATTGCACATTGTTTTCCTATAATTTGTGTATGAAAATAGTTAATATACGATGAAATGTATGCAAAGTCGATATGTCTTCTATCCATGTCTAGCTAATTGGAGTGTACAGTGACGCCAAAAAGAAAGTTCGCACTTGTAATCTTTTTTTCAAAAACGCAAATTTAAGCTTAATTTAATGTAACTGTTTAAACAACCTATACATTTTTTGATTCGCCTTTTATTTCTCTATAATTTTACCTGTTCATATTTGGCTTTAAATTGAGGTATCCTAGTGTTTATGTTAATTTTAAAAATTAACTTATAATCGAGAAGGACAAAAGAAATTCCGCACAATGGAAAATTATTTAAATGTAAGTTTAGAACATTAATGCAACACAAATACAACAGGAATACAATGAACTAGTTAATATTTAATAGCATAGCCCTTCTGCAATTTGACAGCCTGCAATCTTTTGGACATTCCTTGAATTAGCCTACCGCAATATTCCGGAGAAAAGGCATCCAACTTCTTTTTAATTTTTGTCCAAAGTTCTTCCAGATTTGAAATTTTATCATTGCGTAGCTGTTGCTTGATGTAATGCCGTACGTTTTCGATAGGATTGGAGTCTGGAGATTGTACGGGCCAATCCAAACACGAAATATCATGCTCTTCAAGGAACTTCTTGTCATTGCTGTGTGAATGAGAGCATTATCCTGCATGAAGATGGGATTATCATCGAAATTCCGACGAAAGTAGGGTAGAAAATGTTCAGTCAACATATTAATGTACTTGGTCGAATAATTTGACCTTGTAAGCAACCTATAGGCTCTGGACCATTGGAACTAATAAAGTCTCACACCAAAACTGAACCTTCACCACCTTGCAGGATTAAATTCTTCGTCCTCTATCGATGGAAGTACTGCCTAGCATCACTGCCTAGCCTATTGAACATGCTTTCGTCGCTAAAAATCACTTTCGACCTATATGAAGAGTCATGATCTTCATTGCATCTGATGAAGTCCAGACGGCGCTTTTTGTTCTTTACAGAAACTATTGGCTTGTGTCTTGCAACACAGTCTGACAAATTGAATTCCTTTTTTTTTTACACAGTGATTACCACTTATCAAGGCCCAGAAGCCACCCAGGGATAAGGGTTATTGCAAGTACATTACGTTAGTGTGGAGATTTGATGAAGTGTTTACTTAAGGGGGCGGTTCATTAGGAATTTGTTAACGTTGGACTTGAACACATCCAAGTTGTAGTCCGGTCGGAAGCAGGCAGACGGAACAGAGTTTCACAGGCGTGCAGTTCTAAGAAAGAAGCCTTGTTCATGGAATCCGCGTTTTGATTTAGGCACAGATATAGAGTGGGGGAAATTCCTTCAATCTGTTCTTAACTGTAAAAAGAGAGCACTTTTTAACAAGATTACGCTGTTGTTGGATGGGGGGCTGTTTCGGAAGCTGTGGAACTTGATAGCATTGTCTAACTCTAGGACGACCAGATTTAGGGGCATTACGAACACTGCCGGTGTTTTTGGTGCTTTTGTACCGTTTTCTCATCACATTTCAATCTGCGGCCGATTTCTCGATTGAAAAAACCATAAAGGTAGAGATTAATGATCATATGAACTAAATGTTACATTGTATAACCTGGAACAAAAACAATTACGATTAGAGATGCTTTGTTGCCTAAAAGGTGGATAGTTTAAGCTGGTTTTAAGCTCATTTATTGATGCAGAGTTTCTTTTCGCGTTCTCGATTTGAAGTTAATTGTTAAAATTGACGTGAACACTAGGGTACTTCAATAAAAAGTCAAATATGAACAGGTAAAATTATAGAGGAATAAAAGGCGAATTAAATGAGGTATAAATTGTTTAAACAGTTACATTCCCCTGAGCTATGTTCATGTTCCGTTCATTCTTCTCTAGGATCTTCCGACCACTCTATCGTATCAGTTAAGATAAAAACGAAATGTAAGAAGTCCCCAGACATACCCCTCCACCGTACTGTATACAGATACTCTATGGCTGACTGGGATAGCTTCCGTACATTCATATCTGATTTACCTCTGCATTCCATGTTTAAAAAGGAAGTGTCCTCTATAGTATCAGATCTGACCGAATGGTTAATTGTAGGCATAGACCAATTCATACTATCTAAAAAATTCCAACAAAACCTAACAGCCAGCCATGGTTCTCCCCAGAATGTGCTGCTGCTATCGCACACAGAAATCACTTTTTCCATAGTTACCAACGTGATAGATGCACTGAGACTAAAGCTGCTCTCAGGAGTGCCAGCAACCACTGAAAAAGAGTAATAAAAAATGCAAGAGAGTTATATGCCCAGTCTGTTAAATCCAAGGTAGCTGGTCAGCGGCTTGGTTCCCACCAGTTTTGGCAAATAACAAATAGGATCCTGAACAGAAGTGTGCGTTCTATCCCAACCATTATCAATGGACCAGAGGTCATCTCGTCAGCGTCATACAAGGCCAAACTATTTGCCAAGAACTTTGCAGCTAATTCTACCCTATGCGACGAAGGCCATCAACTCCCCATATTTCCTCCTATAACACAGAACAAGCTATGTAAAATACAAATATCCGTGCATGAGGTCGCAAAGCTAATCAAGAACCTAGATTCCAGTAAAGCAACTGGCCCTGATGGCATCCCAATTATAGTGTTAAAAAACTTCAACCAGAACTTGCACCCATACTTACGAAACTATTTAAGCGCTGCCTTAAGGAGAAGTGCTTTCCGACTCTCTGGAAGACCTCATCAGTTTGCCCTGTATTTAAGAATTCAGGTGATAAGTCATCTCCCTCTCAGTACAGACCAATAAGTCTCCTGTGTGTTATAAGTAAGTTTCTGGAATCCATATTAAATAGAGAAATAGTCAACCACCTCAGCAGGAATAACCTTCTTAGTGACACACAATATGGTTTCCGCTCTGCAAGATCTACCGCAAATGTGCTGACGGTTATATCCCACAGGATTAGTGAATCTCTTGACAAAGGCTACCTTTCTAGGGCAATTGCTCTTGACATATCAAAGGCCTTCGACAAGGTATGACATAAGGGTCTATTTCACAAGATTTCCAGCTACGGTATAACTGGAAATGTTTTCTCAATCATTAAATCATTTCTCTCCGATAAGCTCATAAGAGTGGTGGTAGATGGACAAAAATCGGAGGCCTGCAATATAAATGCTGGAGTCCCTCAGGGGTCAATCCTGGGCCCAACTCTCTTCCTGATCTACATCAATGATCTCCCAAAGCACATATTTAAATCATTCGTTGACATCTATGCTGATCATACGACCATCTACGGCAACACATCAAAGGCTGCAAATGACAAAGTTCTCTCTGATTCTCTCTCCTCTGATCTCGAGCGCGTGGTATAGTAGGGGAAGAGGTGGCTGGTTACTTTTAATGCATCTAAAACCAATCTCCTATCCTTACATCATCAACGCTCTGATCCCCATCTGGCATCAATTGAAATGGATGGCTCTCGTCTATGGGAGGCCCCATGTTTTGACAAACTTCTTGGTTTGACCTTTACTCCTGATCTGAAATGGAACACGTACATCAAGTCTGTTGCCAAGGTCGCTGGAAAGATGGTGGGATCCTTCTACCGCTCCAGAAGATATCTCACTACTGATGCAATTCTCTATCTATATAAAAGCCAAGTACATCCAAGGATGGAATACTGTTGCCATATCTGGGCAGGAGCTGCTAAAAACAGCCTATCCTGCCTTGACAGAGTACAAAATAGACTTCGTGGCTTAGTGGGGGATGCCCTTTTCTCTACCCTGCAACCTCTCTCCCACAGAAGAGACGTTGCGAGCCTATTCTTGTTTTATCGTTATTTTCATGGCAGGTACTCGTCTGTACTCCAATCTCTGGCCCTCCCTCGCCAATCTTTCACGAAAAACACCCGCCTAGCTGAATCCACTGTGAAAAATTTCCCCCACTCTATATCTGTGCCTAAATCAAAACGCGGATTCCATGAAAAAAGCTTCTTTCTTAGAACTGCACGCCTGTGAAACTCTGTTCCGTCTGCCTGCTTCCCACCGGACTACAACTTTGATGTGCTCAAGTCCAACGTTAACAGATTGCTAATGAACCGCCCCCTTAACACTTCATCAAATCTCCACACTAACGTAATGTACTTGAAATAACCCTTATCCCTGAGTGGCTTCCGGGCCTTGATAAGTGGTGATCACTGTGTAAAAAAAAAAAAAAGCTATAATTTGCAGTTAAAAAAAAATTACAAGTGCGGACTTTCTTTTTGTCACCACTATATGTATAGGATGGAACGATAAAAGTGTTGTACTAAAGAAAACAACACTAAAGTTTTACTTTAAAACTTTTATTGAAAAAATCAATCCAGATAACTTGATTATGTAGTAGAACTGACATCTATTCAATGTAGCCGCCTTCAGCCTCAATCGCCACCTCAATATGGCAGGAGATCGGCGAATATTCAGCGGATGGCAGTGATCAGTCTGGATTTAGTCTTGAGGGAGGTCATGTTGGTGATGTTCTCAACGTATGACCAAACGAAGTAGCCCAACGGGTTCAGGTTGGGGAAGGAGGGGGCAGTGAGAGAAGGGTGCAAAATCATAGCACTCTTTCTGAGTCTCTTTGGATTTGTGGGCCGAAGCAGACTCCTACTGCCACATCCAGGGTCTGCCACCAAGGGATCACCACACTCTTCAGCATATCCAGATATAATTTAGTGTTGACTTTCCAGCCAACTTCGAAGATCTGAGGTGGCATGATGTGGCCCTCACTTGAAACCACACCAAAGACCATAAACTGTGACCGGAAACTTTGTTTTCATCACCCTGAGTCTGCCCTATTATTCATGGCAATCCAGCGATGCATTTTGAGGGTGCTGGCAATAATCCTGTTGTCATAACCTGGATCGATAGAAAGCATGAGTTGTATAGCAATGCATCTCTGATTTCGCTCGTTGAACATTGTGTCACTTTCAGACATGATAGACGGCTCCTATCGCTCTTGGGATCTGTACACAGCTGGCCAACTACTAGATGATCTGCAAAAGAAAAAACAAAAACAAAAACAAAAAAAAACAGAAACACACACACACACACACACACACACACACACACACACACACACACGCAAAACATTGTTCATCAAACGGAAATGAGTTCATGTCGTCTTTTCTATAGCGACAATTTTATCGTTCCGCCCTGTATTAAAATGTATTAAAATTTCTTGCAATAGATATTTTTTCACTCATGTTCACTCTCTAACAAGACATATCGCCACTTGGACGTAAGGAGTTACTAATTGGGACCATGCCTAAGAAGGATTAACAAGATATTGGTTTACGTTACGTTTGAACTTCTGCATATCAGTACAGTCAGGGAAACAGGTAGCAGGAATGGAATTCCAAAGTCTAACTGTTCGAGGGAAGAAGCTATTAAAGTAGAAAGACTTCTACCATTTAGGGACTATAACAGTGAAGGGGTGCGATTTTGTTGCTAAGCGGGTTTGTCAGAGATATGTACGTCGAGGGGGGCAAAAGCGGATTGAATTCATCAGAGCACATTCCATTAAAATACTTGTAAAACAGGCATGCAACATTGTTGCGATAGGGACAGGGTTGGAGCTTAGTTGACAATACAATAAAAATGATACAGTGACCCCGACAAAACTCGAACCAGGAATGCTGATTCTATATGCCACGTCTGTAACCATTCTACCACATCACTTCCACTGCATATATGCATAATGTCATCCCATTAAAGCGAGTTCCGCATTGGAATTTTCCATTGGAATTGTTTGATGCGACAATTGTGTGTGTGTGTATGTGTTGTGGAGAGAGAGAGAGAGAGAGAGAGAGAGAGAGAGAGAGAGAGAGAGAGAGAGAGAGGGGATGAAGAGAATTATGCGGAGCTAAAATATATGGCCAGCATCAAGAATTATAGAGAGTGATACACATCTATTTGAAAGAGAAACAGAAACGGGAATTGTGTGAATAATTACAGTGATAAGCAAATATCTCCTTGGAAGAGAGAGGGAGGGAGGGAGAGAGAGAGAGAGAGAGCGAGAGAGAGAGAGTGTGTGTGTGTGTGAGAGAGAGAGAGAGAGTTAGCACCATTTGAAGAATTATAGAGAGGAAGTTACAAATATAACACTACGAAGAGCGAAAGAAGGCGAGAAAGAGAGATTCTTGACGTGCTGGGGCTTGCTGGAATAATGCACAATCCTGGAAGTTTATCGATATATCATTATACAGTCAAGCATCGCTAAACGCATTGCTTACCCAATCTCGCTACATTTGAGATCATATCGACGAAATTCTTTATGTAATAAAGAAATAAAAGGAAAAAAGGATTCATTAGATCAGACAAACTTGCTTTTGCCTTTGTCGATACCGACCGGATGTGTGAGTATATCGTCGTCGAAGACACACGTTGTGTCGACCGCAGATGTTGATGTTTGCAGGCCATCAAATTTATTTTATCAATTCTCAACGGTTAATAACTTATTTATGATCGATGCCTCTGTTCAGTCTCAAAACATAAAGGATACTCCCCCTGTAAAGGCAGCTGCGCGTGCAACTGTGAGGCAAGGGTTGCACAATCTCAACCACACCTCTCCTGAATCGACACTGCTTGGCTCCAGTGGTAAGGAGAAGTCCAGGGCGACTGGAAACAATGCCGAGATAAGCGAAGATCACATAGACCACCTGGCAGTCTCAAAAAATCACCCATTTAGTACTGACTAGATCCAACGTTGCTTAACGTCGGTGATCCAGCGAGAACCCGTGTGTCAATGTAATTCGACCGTTTATGATCACAAATGAACAATGAAATTTTGATGAACTGTCCTCACTGTGTGTAAAGAGAATATTCAAATGACTTTTTAGTGAAACAACTATGGAAGGAAACATTAAAGTAAGTGTTATTTCTAAAATCATTCGAAAATTAATATATATATATATATATATATATATATATATATATATATATATATATATGTCAGAGTTTTTATACGCATTTTATTTTAATATATATATATATACGGTATTTTGGGGTGAACGCACCAAATCGGCGGATAATTGCGCCAACTAAAAAAGGTGCTCTTTATAAGCATGGTTGCCAAAAGAGCACTTTTAGCTACTTAGCACAATTATTCCGGCCTTGGCACAATTACCCTAAAGTACGGTATATATATATATATATATATATATATATATATATATATATATATATATATATAAGTAAAATTAAATAAACATCAGAAAACTCACTACGCGAAACGATCTATGTTTCGACGACACTAAGTGTTTGTCCTGACGAGACGGTTCATGTCGTCGAAACAGATCGATCCGCGTAGAGATTTTTCTGATATTGGTATGATTTGACGTATAAAAAGCTCCACATGTGTATTGTGCGCTTCTGAAAATATACTGTGTTTTTAATCTAATAAATTTGAACTTATTTAATTAATTAAATGTTATTTTTCAAAGTCAATATATATATATATGTTATATGAATAAGTTATATATACATATATACATATATATGCATATACATATATGAATATACATATATATACAAATACATATATATATATACATATACATATATATATACATATATATACATACATATATATGCATATACATATGTGCATACACACACACACACACACACACACACACACACACACAGACATATATATATATATATATATATATCTATATTTTTATAAAGTAATAGGGTTCGTGTGTTTCTGTCTGTGTGTACAGCTCTCCACCATCAACGAAATATAAAGGAGGTAAGAGGGTAGATCTCTCCTGGTAGAGAAACATTAGAACCCATTTTAGGATGTTTCTGTTATAAGAGACATAAGAATCTTTGCCTAATTTCTTTATATACTATTCTACAAACAACCCCCATATCGAATGACTTATGCTCATTTGCATATCACATTATATTAAATCTCTTTAACTAATTACCTCGACCTTATTACATATTGGAAATATTCTAATCATTTCAACTGTACTATTTACAAAATCTATTTAACATTTAATCTATATTCTATCTATCTATATCTATATCTATATCTATCTTCTATATATCTATAAAAACAGAGATGTGTGTGTGCCACAGACGATTTCTGATTGGTTAATCCAATAATCACATCTCCTAAAAAACAATCGTTTCTACGCTCTTACCTTTACCATAAAATATTATGGCTTTATTTATTGTCCATCTTGGAAAGGTTTAATTTTTTAATAACTTGTTATTTACAAATTAAAAAAATACGAAACTATTATACGAAACTAAACTACACGAAATACGCGCACACACGCACACACACACGTTCACTACCGTCACGTTGTTATGGCAACCAAACCCGCTGACTTCTTTTTCTCATTTCACTCGTGGTCTTAAATTCATTTCGGGTTTGTATTACTGTACACATAGATTCGAATAAGTTGCCAAAAAACAAATATATAACAAATAAATGTTATCAAAGGCAAATTTTTCGTGTTTTTATTCAATTTAACATGTTTATTCAGCTCGAAAAGCATACAGTGTTTACCGATGTATTGGAAAATTCAAGATGGCGGCCGATTCTCTCTTTAACACGGTAAGTTTGGAAAAAGGTGTAATAAATAAAAAACCGGTTAAAATACTGTTAAAAACTCGCTCAATATATGTTACCGTGACATAGGTTGACATATATTCGGCGGGGTCTTAATAGTATTTTGTATAGTTTTTTATTTATAACACCTTTTCCCAAACTTACGGTGTTAAAGAATGTGTGAGACGCCATCTTGAATTTTCCAACACATCGGTAAACACTGTATTCTTTTCGAGCTGAATAAACATGTTAAATTGAATAAAAACACAAAAAATATATCCAGTTTTTATCGGTTTTTTACCTTCTCTGCAGAAGTACAAAAAAAAAACAAACAAAAAAAAAACGGAAGGTACTTTTACAGAATGTTAAACTAACCCTAACCGATGTTTTATGTTTAGTTTAGGAAAAGTCAGAAGAAATAAAAGTCATTATTGCATGAAATATACGTATTTAGTTGAAGTATTGTTTATGTCAATTCTTTCGAAGAAATTTAGCAAGAATACCTGTAAACCAGGAAATCGGTAAAATGTCATCATGGATGAATACTTGTCTATTATAATTTCTACCCTTGACAAAAACTTAGCCATAACAAAAGAGATTTATTGTTCAGATTGTTTTTGAGATTGATTTCTAAAAAGATATTTTATAAATAAAATCGACTTTAAAATTAAAGACTTAAATTACAATAATTGAATTTAAACATTCTTATTTCAATATTTGGCACATAACACCTGCAAAAATGATCACAATGTCAGGATTTCATTTTATTTCAGAATCGATGGCAAATACTAATATTTAACATTAGTTTATCATTTAAGCCGATAAAAAGCCCTTTTTTTTCCGAGTCATAAAAGGATTTGGAGTTTCCTAATCAACCGTTCGGGTGCAGTTGCACGCTCTCAAAATAACTAAAGTGTTGGCTTTAAAAAAAAGTGGTTCATTAAAACTAAACAGGTTTAGTTTGAATAAAAAAAAAAAAATTAAAAAAAAATCGCTTTGGTAATTAGATATGTCGTATGGTTATCCCTAATCGCTGAATAAAACCGCTAACGAGTTGAATGATTACGACATAAAATTAAACTCGGGTTCCTGAAACGGAAACTTCGTTTGTTTTTGTTTTTTTCTTATCAATATATTTACATTGTTATTTTGTTTTCATTTTCAATCATTCGAACAGTTTTCTTTTTCAAGTAATCCAAGTTACAAAATTCCCACTGTTTACTATGCTAAAATCACAATGACTAATGTATACCTATTAACCCTTATCCTTGAGTGGCCTCTGGGCCTTGATAAGTGGTGACACCCATGTAAAAAAAAAAATCACTCGAACAGTTTTCTTTTTATAATGTACAGTTTTAAAAGTTTAAAAACGATATAGTTTTTACTTCAGGAAAATTAATGGGTCAGTTTTTACGATGTGCCCTGTTAAAATACTGTTAAAAACTCGCTCAATATATGTTACCGTGACATAGGTTGACATATATTCGGCGGGTTTTTAATAGTATTTTGTATAGTTTTTTATTTATAACACCTTTTCCCAAACTTACGGTGTTAAAGAGGGTGTGAGACGCCATCTTGAATTTTCCAACACATCGGTAAACACTGTATGTTTTTCGAGCTGAATAAATATATTACATTGAATAAAAACACAAAAAAGATATCCAGTTAGGTAGAAAAGTAACTTATCTTGCCTTTGATAACATTTATTTATATATTTGTTTTTGACTATTTTTTCGAATCTATGTGTACAGTAATCTTGCCAGGATGCGGAGGAAAATGAATGAAGGGGGAGGGGAATAAAATAAAAACATTTTGGAAACAGAGTAAGTTTGAAAGAATTGCTTTGCACAGAAAGAAATTAATGAAAAAATAAAATTAAATTTCTTTTCTTTCTTGATTTTTTTTTTTAGTTTTTTATGAAAAAGGAAGTCAAAATTAAGACTATAAAAAACAATTTTTATTAAGAGCGAACCTCAGTCGTCAGGTCTGTAAAAAAAAGACGTGGAATAATAAATGTTTTCTAATACAAATTGTTTTTACTTATGTGTTCATTTGTCTCTTTGAAGTTCGTTTGTTTAATATATCGGTTTGCAATATAATTTTGTCATTCTGTCAGACTCAAATTTTAAATCTATATATCTATAAAAGTGAAAGTGTGTGTGTGTGTCTGTGTACATTTCCCTACGAAATAACTCTGTCAATTTTTAGTCTACAGACTCGAAATTTGATATACAGGGTACTGAGATTTGGAAAAATCTATGTGATCGGTTTTTAGCCAGAAATTTGGCGATTAAGGGGTCAAAGTTCAACGATTTGAGCTTTGAGAACTCTACCAAACTTCTCCGACAATTTTGGGTCTACACACTTTAAATTTTAGATATAGCTTCCGTGGACATGGATCTAACTTAATAACTTGATTTGAGCCCAAAACAATAAATTTTCAGGGGTCATAATAGGGGTCAAAGTTTAAAAAATTACCCCCTTTTTTTTGCTCAGCATACACCTCCAAACACCCGGGCAACGCCGGGCACCCATGCTAGTATATATATATATATATATATATATATATATATATATACAGGATGACCCCCACAAAAAACAAAAAACAAAAACAAAAGCTAAATGGAGGCCATCTAGAACATATGTTGTAGGACGGAGAAAAAAAGACCAAAAACCCTAGGGTTTTGAAGTGATGTTTTGAATATAATAAACTAGTTTTATTTCATTCGGACAAAACACTAAGAAACGGGGCCTAATTAGAGTTTGGGCCCGTTTTTGGGTCACCTTGTATATACACTTGTGCCCGATATTATTCATACCCCTCGGATCTTTGAGATTTCTATAAGAATATTGCACAAACCAGAAGGTAGACAATATTAAGGGGATTTCAAACAATAAATCAAGCATAAGCATTTAATTTAAACTCAACAAATAAATAAATTATGCAAGTTTGAAACATTATACAAAGAAAAACAATAATGGCACTAGTTCAAAATTATTCATACCTCTCTTACTAATAGTCAATAGCATGCCCTTTATTCTTAATAACTGCCTGTAACCGTTTTGGATATTTATCAACAAGGTTTTTACAAGCATCAACACTGATTTTTGACCATTCTTCAATGCAGTAGTTCTCCAAATCCCTCAAATTTCTAGGTTTCCGCTTTTTAACCTCAGTTTTCAATATGTGCCAGAGGTTTTCGATAGGGTTCAGGTCGGGACTCTGGCTAGGCCATTCCAACACATTAATTTGATTATCCTCAAACCATTTCTTGACTATTTTGGCAGTATGTTTTGGATCATTATCCTGTTGAAGGACCCAGTTTGGTCCTAAATGGAGCTTCTCCGCATCCTGTCTAATGTTTTTCTGGAGTATCTCCAAATATTGCTCCTTCTTCATGGTTCCATCTATCTTGACCAAACTACCTGGACCACTAGCCGAAAAGGAGCCCCAAAACATTAGGCTACCACCACCATGTTTCACCGTGGGTATGGTGTTCTTTGGGTTGTAAGCTTCTCCTTTCTTCCTCCAAACGTAAGAAGCATCCATATGGCCAAACAATTCCATTTTATGTTTCGTCAGTCCACAAAATACTTGAGAAAACGGACTCTGGAGAATTCACATGGGTCCTAGCAAACTTTAGACGTGCTGCAAGGTGTTTTCCGGTGTGCAATGGAGTCCTTCTTGGTCTTCTTCCTTTCAGACCATTTTCATGCAGAGTCCTTTGCAATGTTTGCCTTTTATATTTTTATGCCAGAAGACTCCAGATTTTCTAAAATATCCTTAGTAGTGGTGCTAGGATTTGCATTAACACTTCTTACAATATTCCTGGTGGCTCTAGCAGACAGTTTCCTTTTCCTTCCTCTACCAATCAAGTTGTTTGTTGTGTGGTGGCTCTGGAATTTTTTGATGATGCTCTGTACTGTTGCTGTAGGGACCTCAAATTTCTTGGAAATTGACTTGTAACCTAAACCATCCTTATGTGAATTCACAATTTTAGTCCTAAGATCATTACTAAGCTCTTTTTTCTTCCCCATTCTAATAATTTTTATTCTTTTATTGGTTTTCAGTTGATATCATTTTAATTTCTGAAAAATGCAAAAAACGAAATGAAATTAATCAAAGGTTGTATAAAAGCATTTAAAATAAGAATCAAACAGGAAACAAACAGTCAGAAACTCGATTAATACTGAAAAAATAAGGGGGTATGATTATTTTTAAACATTGCAGATTTTATAAATAGCTGTATATTTCTTTTATTACAAGTATCCCAGCATTTTAAAATGACGAAAATGATCAGAAGAGGTTTATTAAGAATATGTATCAATATTGACGTAAACAATAAATTCTTACAAAGTTACACCTAATAAACTCAATTTTCAAGGGGGGGTATGAATAATATCGGGCACAAGTGTATATACATATACATATATACGTATATACATATATATATATATATATACACACACATATATATATATATATATATATATATATATATATATATATATATATATCCACACACATATATTGTTGTCTTTTATAAAATATATTAATTTTTATTTTATTTATTATGTTTGGGAGCCTTGTAATGAAAAACAACATTTCGCAAACAAATGACCTGTTGGAAAGGACCAATATAGTTTACAAATTTAGCTGCCCAGTAGGAGAGTGTATTTCCAATATTAGTAGCTACGTTGGTTCAACAACTAACACATTGTCGTGAAGATTGACTCTCCACTTCTCTGACTCTAGCTCCATATCACAACATTTGAAGGGACATGGCTGCCAACATTCGGAATTTCGAAGAATTATGGTAGAAAATACAAGAGTATTGCAGAGTGAGAGAAATGTAAATAGGCTAAGAATACTCGAAGCATTGTACATTAAAACAAAGAAGCCTCAAATAAATAATATTAATTATGAGTGCAGCCGGAACGTCTTGAAATGTTTGGGATAAATGTTTGATAATGTATATATGTGTTTGTATATATAAATGTGTTTAATGTATGTAAATAAAAAAAATAAAAAAGCCCGCCCACCTAACTTGTAACAAATTACCACGTGACTAGGAAAAAAAATATATATAAGTAAATAAAAAAACAATCCCTACATTTATTTCTACAATATGCCTGAGGATGATAAAAGTACTTCTATCGAAAGCGCTCGCAATTATGTATAATATATAATTTCGAGAAGAACACAAAAAGGACTATTCGGAGATTGGAGAAGATAAAAAGGAAAATTGTAAAACAGAATAATTTCGTGCTATTCAATAATATTTGTCTAAATGAGAAAATGCTGCCTAAATATATATATATATATATATATATATATATATATATATATATATATATATATATATATATATATATATATGTATATATATATATTCTTCATAAGTTTCGGTTTCGATTCAAGCTAATGCATTCAAGTTATATATATATATATATATATATATATATATATATATATATATATATATATATATATATATATAAGAAATTTATTACTGTGAGTCCAGAATGAGTTTACATATTGTTTCAACTAGAGGAAGATCCTCAAAGAGAGGAAATATCCAACTAGCATCGTCAGAATTCATAGGATTTTATAACTTAGTCCATCTATGAATTCTGACGATGCTAGTTGGATATTTCCTCTCTTTGAGGATCTTCCTCTAGTTGAAACAATATGTAAACTCATTCTGGACTCACAGTAATAAATTTCTTATATACTGCTCTGGCTACACATTGAGCACTCTAGTCCGGTTTTTTCACCACTGGTAAATATATATATATATATATATATATTTGAAATAACAAATGTATGATATATAAGAATAAACAATTGACTCCATAATAATATATACGAAATCTGCATAAATCATATTTAAGTGTATTTTACGACCATGCTACGGCGAGCGTCCCTGTTAGAATGCATAAATATTATATTTTAATTCATGAAGATATCGTATTAATTATTATAGATCCAATACTTTATCGATTATTATTCAATATGTAATAATTATTTCAAGTTATAAAAAACATGACTTGGATGGCATCCGTTAGTATTGAAAGCAAATATTTATCTCTTCAACCTTAGTCGTTATTTATCGCTCTAGAGTTGCTACCGTCTTAGCAACCGACAGATGGATGAGAAAGGTTAAAAAATAAGCGACTTTAAGCTATGAATTTTTTAATTTTGCGCCTGCGCAAAAGTAACAATATGAGTAACAAGCTCCTCTCTTAATTTTTGATCTGCAGCCTTGAAACTTGATATACAGAGGATTTGGATCTGTGGAACTATTTCGATTTTGTTTTTAACCCATTAAAAATAGCTGCTTAACAGTCAAAATTGAGAAAAAACAAAAACAAAACAAAAAAAAAAACGGTTGATCATGGCTGGATAAATCGGATAAAACTGTTACTTCTGCGCATGAGCGAAATGAAACTATTGAAACTATGAAGCTATTCTAGCAGATGGCAGTCAAGTCATATATTTTTAAATAAATTTAGAAATCGTTACTATATAGTAAATAATAATCAATAGTGAATCGGGTCTATAATAATCAATCTGAAATCTGCATGAACTAAAATATAATAATTGTACGTCTTTTACAAGGGGTCAACGTCGGGAGGCCTGCTAGGTTATATATATATATATATATATATATATATATATATATATATATATATATATATATATATATGCTAGACTACCCGTAACCCGTTGGATCACAATGTTATATTAGCTATGGAATTATTGTATGAGCGTGACACGTTTGACGTGAAGAAAATAGTTTTTTGTGACATAACAGAAACATTTCTATGAAAGTATATTTAAATGAAACAAGAATATAGATAGATAATGAGTTGTTCAGTTTATAATTGTTTATTTTTGAAAAAACAAAACAAAACAAAAAACAAAAAAAACTTGCAGCCATTGATCTATAAATGGCTTGCCATACTTATAGGTGAATGTGCACTGAACAGATACCATAATACTTAAAGTTAAATTCAAATGTTGTATATATCTTTTAATTTAAACGCGATCAAAAAAACAATTGGGACACTGAAAACGTACACAGTAAAACAATACGGTTTCTTGTCGCGTTGATTATTTATTTGTAACGCAAATTAAAAAGAAAACATATTTTCGGTGTTTCGGGGGAAGATGTATGAATGTTTTTAAGAAAGGTGTATTAAAAAATAGAGAATAAATTTAAAAAAAAATGAAGGCGGTGGGTAAATCGCCGTTGTAAAATGCTTCTATGGTAGTCGACGGGTTAAAATAGATATATTTGTAAGAAAATTGCGTTAAAATAACTTAAACGTAATACGGAAATGAACGATGTAAAAAAAAGTATTGACAATTGTTTATTTGGATAATTTAGACGCGAAAAAAAAAAAAATTGGGACGCTGAAAACGTACAGTAAAACAATATGTGACAATAAGACGCATTGTTTTACTGTCGCGTTGATTATTTAATATAATATATGAAACCTGTCGATGATTATATTATTATCATTTGTAATCATGTTTTGCGTTTGCTTCGCATATCTTGAAGTTTTTTATTCAATAAATTTAAGATATTCACTTTTCTAAGGACGTCCGTTTGTTCGAACGAAGCCGGTTCAGCGATTTATGTTTATTTGTTTATGCTGTTATCGGTTTATGTTAATGTACGCATGCGCAATCGGAAGTCGTAAACCGGATGTTGGGTTACAACACTCGCTACAAGGTCATTTGAGTTTTATAATTATATAGATAATATTAAAGTTTATAGAATATATAACTCTACAAGGTCTAATTTCCTTACAGTAAAATCAAAATGTGTAATATAAAATATTTTCAGCAGACGAGAATGCTCTATTCTTTTAAGAAGAGTTATACGTTATAACTAATCTTCAGCGGCGATTTTACTTACCAGAGTGCTCAATTCGTAAATGTGACAATCCTATGCAGTAATTCACAGACAGGTTGTTTCGCTATATCACAGTGCTTTATTCTTTTATGAAGAACTGCGCATTATCGCTAATTGAACGCGGCGATCACTTGCAGGAGTGGTCAATCCAAGATGGTTGGAGATATATTTAGTTATCCATAGACATACGATTTCGCAGTTTTTCAGTATTTGAACGGTCGAAATCCTACTCTTTTGACAGAAGTTTCATCCATTGTTCTATCATCACAAGCTTAACACAGTGAATGATATCTAAATAAATATATTAAATATTTTCATCAATATCAAAATTTCTTTCTCTTTCTAATCATTTTATTCTAGTTGAGGATGGGGTATCCTACTGAATGTCAG
This sequence comes from Euprymna scolopes, assembly GCF_053919585.1. Taxonomy (NCBI): domain Eukaryota; kingdom Metazoa; phylum Mollusca; class Cephalopoda; order Sepiida; family Sepiolidae; genus Euprymna; species Euprymna scolopes. The sequence goes on from NC_136490.1 coordinate 150,318,423, forward strand.
ACATTCATCCGCTATCTCACACGTTTCAATCGAAAGGTATTGTTTTACAGATTCTAATAGACCCTTTAATTGCAATTGTTTGTACCTTCCCTGAAATTGGTTCATCGAGTATATTTACCAGGTATTTATGAAATTTTTCTTCATGAGTCCGGTTGCTTCTATAATTACTGAAATGATGGAAATCTTCCCAAGATTCCAGTTTTTTTTTTTTCAGGTCGTGCATAAGATCTTGGTATATACGTATGCGTCTCTGTACATTTTATTCTTTTCTCTTTTAAACGTTTGCTATATTTTTTTCTTTGCTTCTCCCTTTTTCTCCCTCTCCTCTCTCTTTCACCGTCTCTCTCTTTCCTTCTTTCTCTTCCCTTTTTCTTGTCTTAGCATCTTCCGCCTCTTGGAATATGAATGCCCTTAATGGGTATATGTTTCGGTAGATAATTCGAAGCTGGCGTCATCTGAGCTCAGAAAAATGCACGCTCTAGTGGCGATTACACGAATACTCTTCATTGGAACCGTGTTTCAGTGACCGACTAAGGTTTTCTTAAAAAAAAAACTAGTACAGATGTTTCTAGCACCATTTCCCCCACCTCTCTCTCTCACACACACACACACACACACACACACACACACACACACACACACACACACACACACACACACACACTTTCTCTCCCCCTCTCTCTCTCTCTCTCTCTGTCTCTGTCTCTGTCTCTGTCTGTCTGTCTGTCTCTCTCCTTCTCTCTCTTTCTGCCTCCTTCTCAAAATCCTTTTGATAAAATCCCATGGCGGCGATGGAGAAGATAAGGCAATAAAAATAAGCAACTGATGCTAGGAGTTCTTAGCCTATAGGAAGTCATTGTTTTCTTTTTTTTTTTCTACTAGGAAGTCACTACTTATCAAGGCTTGAAGGCCACTCGAGGATAAGGGCTAATGAATGTAAGGCGGTAGTGTAGTAATCGTTAAGTATGTAAATTGGGTAGAATTTCATGAACTTGTTTAGATTAAATTTAAAAGCTAACATGTTGTATTCTACCGGGAAACAGGCAAGCAGAACAGTGTTACACAGATGGGGGGGGGGGGGTTCTGGGTAAGAAGTTGATCATGGAATCTGCGTTTAGATTTAGGCACAGTTAGAGAGTGGGAGAATTGTATGTAGTGGTCGTAGCTAGTCGAGTGGTTTTTGTGAAAGTTTGGCAAGGAGGAACCATAGATTGGAGTTTAGTCGAACACTTGCCATGAAAATAACGATAATTATGCTCTATATAATTCATTCGAAAGACACTCAACAAATGAAATAATTACGACCTGATGAAAATAATGGATCGTATTTTTTATTCAGTTTATTAAATCTTGGCTTTCTTATAGCGAAATGTCTGTTGACCAGTTTTTTTTTCTCGAGTTTCTTAATTTCTGGATACGCCAAGGATGAATAACCGATACGTTCCTTAATTTACTAATACTATTCACCAACCTCTCTAACCACATTTCCTTCTCAAAAATATTTTGCTAAAAACCCATGGCGGCGATGAGAGAAGATAAGGTAGTAATGATAAGTAGATGATACTGGGAGTTCAGCTTCACTTTATATATTTACT